>NC_079335.1:95442272-95674772 GCF_029582105.1 Oenanthe melanoleuca
CTGTGAGGAAGCTCACATTATCATCCTTAACAGTATATCTAGCCTGTGGGGGCCTTCAGACTATGAGCTTTCCTTTCATCAGTGTATTTGAGGATGATTCTCAGCGGTTTGGTTACATCCTCAAATTTTAAAGGCCCATAAGATCTCTGCCCATCAGGAACACTTTGCTAAGGTTTGGTAATTTCAGTGGAAGAAAGCAGTGTGTATTTGTTGCTCTTGATGCATTTTAAAGCACCGGTGAATATTTCTGTTTTGATAGGAAGGTTCATGGCTGTGTTTTGAAATCAGAGCCTTATTTTAGATGCTGCAGACATAATATCTGAAATATGTTTGATCTGTATATAAAAATTCTTGTATCTTCACATAATTTTATTGAGTAATTTCCACGTTGTGGATGCTTTGTTCTAAAAGGCACTATAGGCTATCCATGCCACAGGACTGATCCTGCTGGTGCTTGAATGTGTGATACTTTACTTAAAGCAAATAATCTGTGGATTAGGAACCCGATTTAATTACAAAGACTGTGTCAATGAGAATCATTAATGGGTGGCATGTTTACAGACTGAGTCATCATACAGGCTTTTAAATCCATTTTCTAAAATGTAGTGATGTCTTGCTTAAAAAATGAGTAAATTCTTAAAGAACCCAGAGATCTGACTATGTGATTGTTATAACTGAAGGATATACTTGACATGAGCATTTTTAAATAGGTATTTGCAAACAGGGACTTGAATTACTCTGAATAATGCTGCTGTCTGATTTCTTGGCAGAATTCTTATTCTGTCTGTGGGGCATGTATTTGTGAATGGGGACTAAATGCCCATTAAAACCTAAACAGATGTTATGACTATTTAAACACAAAGTGTGATGCAATGGTAAGAGAGGAAATCCATCCTCAGATCAGCTTTCCTGCTGTGCTCAGGTATTGCAGGCAGCTCAGGCTGTGGTGGTTCTGGTGCTAGCACATATATTCCAGCCCTGAGAAAACCAGAGTTTTATTCCCTTAACCTTTGATGGAAGCAATATTGGACTGATGAATGACAGGTATTGCAGCCCCACTAATAAATCCTCCTGCTTGTATGGAAATAAAGAAGACTCTTGTAGCTGTCCCTGAATTGTGACAAAGATAGGCCATTTTAAAAAAGCAAAGAAAAAACAAAAGTTGGTTTGAGTATAAGTTAATAGTGGTTTTTAAAAAATGTATGCTATGCATTTTTAAAATGAGGCTTGAAGTCTGATTTTCTGCATTTATACATAGAACAACTAAATTAGAGAGGGAAGGAAAGAAAGAATGAAATCCTAGTGTGTAATTGGTATGACTGAATGACAAATGGTTCATTTTTAATTAATCTTTTTTCTCTCTGTCTTTGAAGTTCTAAAAATAGCCACAAACTTGTTTAAAATCAACAGAAATGGCTGGCTGTTTCAAAGGGAACTTGCTGGCTACTAGATAGTAAACAGGTAATTTGTGAAAGAGCTGTTAGGTTCTTTGATTGAGATCCTTGCCAGTTTGTGTTTTGAGATTAATAATAGATCAGACACTTGCACATTTGAAAAGGAAGCAAATGTAAAAAGGAAAGGAAGGATAATGGCACGTTTCTACTGGACTTCACATGATTAATCAAGTTCTCTGTAGGGATGTGCAGGTGAGGCAGATGGAGGCAAAGTTAGGTTTGCCCAAATGTACACATGGCACCACTTAACACCTCTCTTGATTTCCCTATGCTAAACAAAGAGGCGGCAAGTGCTCATACCAAACTGGCACCCTGTCAGGGGGCAATCTGTATAAAGTTTCCTGCTGTCAGGTTAATAAATTTTTTAAAAATATCCAAAGGCAGAGGTAGCTGTAGGAAGCTCATAGTAACAGTTGCCATTCTCCTGTGGATCATTTTTCTCTTTAATATCCTGTGTAGCGCTTGGTTTTCCTTGTGTTGTCTTCCTAGGTTTTTTTTTTCCTTCTGTCATTTATGGGTTCTTCTTTGTTATAATTATTTTTCCTTGTGAAACTGTTTCTTCGGTTTGATCCATCATCTGTGGTCCCGTTTTTTAGGGAGAGATGGTCAAGGATGGGAACATCAGCTTTATGGGTTTTTATACTTTGATTTAATTACATATTCAATATATTAAAGTTTCTTCCACAAATGATTTATTTTCTGACTTTTTACATGACTACCACTAATACTACCATTAGTACTAACAAAATAACATTATTTTGTGAGTTACAAAAAAATTTCTGACAAACTCAGAGGTAGCAGCTGCATTCAAATGATGAAATGAGAAAATTAATGCTAAGCAGGGACAAAACCAGTATAAAATTAAATGTGCCATAATTTGCAGGTTTCCACAGGAATATTATTTTTTTCATGTAAATGGCCTGCTGTTTTTAAACATAAAGTCTTGCTTTTCTCTTTTTCTACCACTGAAAAATCAAAATCAATACCAGTATGAAACAAAGAAAGATTTGTATTGTGACATGTCCTGCTTTATGTTGTGATACTGCTTTGATGCTCTCAGAAGTCCCTTTACTTTGAAAGCAGAGGTAATCTAGAGAAGAATAGTACCTCATCCTGTCTGGCTAAGTAGAATCTGCTCTTTTCAGAGAGACTCAAATTGGGTTTGTTCTCTAGATTTCAGGGATATCTGTATCTACCAAATCAATGAACAATGCACACCCCTGCACTCTAAAGCATGTTCTCTAACACAAAACTACTGCTTGTCTATGCCTAAAAGAAATTTGGGTTTCTGGTTTTATTTTAGAACATACAAGAAGGGTTACTAGGAAAGCAGGAGTGGAGTTCTGTTTTTCTTCTCAGATGTCTTTTTTTTTTTTTTTTTTCCCCCAGAAAGGTAAACTATAATTCTAATTTCTGAACAGTTTGAAGTTGTCTTAAAGAAATGTCATGCTTCACAAAACAGAGTAATCACACTACTTGAAAGTGATTACAAAAGTTAAATATATATTTGTACCATATATAAATTAACAGCCAGTGTGACTGAAATATGACATTCATTATTTTCATACAATAAAAAAGCTCAGAGTCCTAAAACAATTTTATGTTACATTGAAGATTTGAATGTTACATAAGTTAATAAATAAAGACTTTTTTGCATTAAGAACAGCATTTTCTACAGCAGTCTGTCATTAGATTCCTTCTTTCAAAACTAGCATGGAGTTTACAGAATGGCAGTAATACTAACTTTTATAATGTTGGCTTTTAGGAACATCTTTGTGCTTTTCAGTTCGGATGGTGGTCGTATGGTTTGGTGACCATTACAGATTCTATTAAATAATTTTCATTTTCTAGCTCAGTCTCCTTTCTAAGGATTTTATGAGGTCCCACATTTTAAAGTGTTGGTTTTAAGTTGTTGAATAAAGAATTGCTAGCAGTCAGTTGCCTTGCAGAAGACTGTAAAGAGCACATTGGTCACACAGCCTAGCCTGTTATTCTCACCAAAAACACCAAGGCTTGTGAAGTAGAGCATCGGTAAAAACAAAAATGCCATCATTCCTGTCTTCCCTTCTTCCTTACAGCCAGGCTTGGAGCTGTTCCCCTCTCTCCTGCTCCTTGGTGTGTGCACACAGCTGGAAACACATACAGCTGTGTCATGGGCAGCTGCAAAATGCATTTTGCTTCCATCTGTCAAGGTCTTCAGGCTTCTGTGATTTGTTTGAAGCTTAATGTTTGGGGGAGTTTGTTCCTTGAAGAGGATGATCAAAAACCTGTGTTTAATCAAGAAGCCAGAATTGCTTTTCAGTTAACATACCTTAAGGCATATTTTAATATATTGTACTATTAAGTATGTGTAATTATTTCTTGGGATAGCGCAGTATTAACTGGAGAAGAAGAAAAATAATTTGAATTCAAGTCTAATCTCTTGAGCAAATACTATATGGGTTAGTTTTTGTATTTTCTTTTGCATACAATTAGGATTTATTCACATGGTGGAGAGATGTTTCCTCAGTGATTTGAATAAACATGAGGCTGGATTCTGACAGGTCTTGGGGGACTGTCCATCACACACACAGAACACCACAGATTTCTACAGGATATTCTTCCTATCAGTACTTGCAAGCCAGTTTGGGGCCTCCACTTGTCTCAGTCACTCCTCTACAGTGGTTTCTTATGTTGTGGAGCTAAAATCAGCCAAGGAAAAATACTAACAAGAAGGAGCAACCACTCTATAATTATCCTGCATTCATATTTAACAAATGATGAATTATGGAACCAGTCCTGGGGTTACTTTAGATTCCTGCTATTCTGTGCAGGTATACCATCAGTATTGCTAAGGCTCTGCAACTCCACCTCTGCTGTCATGGGGAGGTCAGTGTTGGAATGTTAGTAAAGCTTCTATTAGGGTGTGAAAGTTTTTAAGTAGAGTGGATTATCATAATTAAAAAAAAAAAAAAAGAGCACAAATGGTAATTATTACTAAAATAAAAACAACTAGAGAAATTAGCAGAGATTAAAGGGAGGGGAAGGAAATTAGGAAGATATATTTGGGATCAACTGTGATTGTAAAGGTAAAGGTTTTATATTTCTCCCCTTTCTGGTACTTCCTGAAATCATAAATATTTGGGCTGTGAATCACAAATATTTATGAAGGAAAAATGGAATTTACAGCCAAAAGAAAACAGGAAATGAAAACATATAAGAAATATTATTGCTACTAATTGAATATACTTTACTGTCATAAGCACAGTAAACTTAGTGGTGATATCCAGCAAGAAAAGCATCTGCATAAGTTGTTTGAGTTGATGTGGTTTTTAATTCCTGGTATGAAGGGTGTGAGGGAAAGCTCTTGTGTGGCTCTCTTGCTGGGATTTGATGCATTGTTTTCAGAGTCTTCTCATTTTAACTGTGTGGATATAGCACAGTGAACCTTCTCATAACAGTTGCTGACAAGAAAAAAAAAATCTTTCAATCAGCTGATCCAGCTTTCTCCTGCTCTCCCCAGCCCCCACACCTCTTTGCTCTTATGAAGCAATGAATAAAAGAGGGACCAGATGATGCAAAGGTTTACTCAGATGAGATGTGCTAGTCAGTGAGCAACTTTGGATTTGCGGGACTCTGGCTTGTGACCGTGGACTTCAAAGGGGCTGAGTTGGGGGTCACATTGCCATTGTCTCATTTGTGTAAAATCATGCTGGTGTATTTTGAGTAGCACTTTACAGATTTAGGCTTGCATGTGTCAGCAGACCCTGACTGGTGTAAAGGTGGGTGTGCTTGAATACAGGGTGCATCCTCCCAGCAGTGGCAGTTTGGCTCTCTGGGCTCCATTGGAAGGGAGATGAAGGAGAGTTTTGCTTTATACCCAGTCTGAAAACTCAGACGTGAAACATTCATCATAAGGAGAAAAATCAGGCCCTTCCTTGCAAAAATAAAAAAAAACCAACCTCTAGGCTCTGGTCAGGTTTTAGGTTATTTATTTTTAATAAAACATTCTTCTGGTTTTGTATTTTCTTTTCTGTGGGTACATATAACTGAGGTATTTCAAACTAGCTTAAAAGGGTTTAAAAAAAAACAATAATGGGTTCCCTAAAAGACAGTGTACTGCTGACTGTTTTATTTTGTTTATATCTGATATTTCTTATGGTATTCAGATGGTTGTAATAGACTAGCACAGGAGCTGCATGTCTTGTCATCTGTACTATATCAATACGTTTTTATAATGATACAATAACCTGAACCCTGTAACAGTTTATGATCCGTTTGAGAATTCTTATGGATTCTCAGAGTGACGGAGGCCTGAAAAAAGAACTTGACTGCTTTCGCAAAACTGGTGCTGTGACAGGAAAAACTAGTGTGCCTGTGATTTAGTTGCTAAGGAATCATATTGATCTGATTCGTCATTAAACTTTTAAGTTGGAAAAAAAAAAAGAAAGAAAGAAAAAAAGTCAAGCTGCTTGAAGGTGGAAAAACAGTGGTGTGATTGTGAGGATCTGCAATACAGGTAAACTGTGCCATACTGCTACCAATATTGATTTGTTATGATTAATAAATATGATTTTATGCATTACCCGTGTACTTTATCTATAATACTTCTTTTTTTAGAGCAGAAGAAAATTGCCTCTTGCTCTTTATTTTTCATTGACTATTTTTAGTCAATGATAAATAAAGAACTTTAACAGCAGTCTGATTACAGGAAAGACAGGACTTTAAAACAGAAACGTAGCAGTAATGAATAACCACGCAGCAAGCTACACACATGCAGCCATTTTAACATTTGTAATGGTGCTAATTTCCTGGCTTTTTAAAATATGTTTCCACATGAGCTCTCAAAAGACATAAAAGCTTGGCATGTAAAGTAAATTGTTTGTCACTTGCTGACGACCTGCCATATTTATTGTCAGGAGAAATGGACATTAGTTGGAAAAGCAGTTGTTAAAGGCCAAACAATTTTTAAAGATGGCAAAGATGTGCAAGGGCTTTCCTTTTTCTAACAATGAGCCACCCCTTCAGACATCAAAAGACAAGATAATAAGACACTTCAAGCACAATTCAAGATTATATTCAACATCTAAAGGCTCATCTCCTGTCAGTTTGCATTTACTCTCCCAGGGATGTGATGCTTCTATCATCATTCTGTCAAGAGGAGTCTGGCAGAAACGATGAGGGCCCCTCATTTCACACACTTAGTGTTTTTTATCAAATAGCCCATGCTCATTCTCATTCAGCCAAAATGGAGGGATAATTTGAAGAAGGTCATGCACAAGTACAAAAATCTTGTGCTGATTTGTGTGATTAGAAGGCATTAAAATGGCACGTTTATGTTAGTTCTGAGATGTTTTGTCAGTTTATTTAGTAATACACTGAAGTATTAAAAATATTTTTTAAAGAAAAAAAAAAAGATTTGCTTAAAACAACTCACACTCTATTATTTAGCAAATATTTTGAACACAGACCTATTCTAAATGGCATTATTTTAATATACCTTAAAATGCATTCACCTCCCTTTCCTCTTTGAGAGTGGAATATTTAGGAGCTCTAGGGGTGAAACCTTGCCCCACTCCTACTCATCAGGATTTCACTCACTGGTCATTTCATTCTTGGAATTTTTATTTGGATAAAGATTTAGGATGCAGAATTCAGCATAGTAATGTAAAGGGGATAATTTTAACACCTGGATTTCGGCACATCTCGGCATTACACGCTTCTTTTTGCTAACAAGGAATGAGAGGATCTGAGGGGTACAGAAATTTCTGAATTCTTTGATTTAAGTACTAAAAATAAAAAGACTGGATAGTGCTGTCAGTGCATCTTGTACACAAAACCTGCTCCATTATACAAACCATACATGGACCATGTAGCATGGAGCAGCCAGGACTCTCTGCCTCCCATTGAAACCAGTGGGATGCGAGGCAGTTTAACCCCTCTTAAGATGGAGCCACAGCTGAGGGACCTGGCTGGAGCTGCTCTGAATCTTGAATCAGATATTTATCAGCTGTGATAGGAAGGAACTGTGAAGGAATGTGCGTTTGGCCTTGTGGAAAAAAACCCTGTGCTCTGCAGCTTGCCTTTGCACAACACAGGGGGAAAAGAAAGGAAACCTGCAATCACGGCGCATTCCAAGGGGTTTTCACTGAACAAGAAACCACAAGGGAATTGGGAAGCTGTGAACAAATTGTCAAAAAGACAGATGGAATTGCTGACTGACCTACTGGTAAGAAACACTAACAACTTCCACCTCAGTGGTACAGTATTTATGCTGCAATGGAGAGTGACTTCTCTTAGGAATTTGCTCTTCTACACATGTAAATGCCTTCATGTATAGACCAATGTAGTGTGCAGTATTTCTAGGGAAATTATAAGATGCATTTAAACAGCTGTGGATGTTTAAACTGACTGTTATGCCCAGAATAAAAAGCTTTTTTTGTTCTCACTGAAAATACTTTCCTACTTTATTCATAAGGCCTATCCATATTCAGAAATTTGTATTCTTTCTGCTGAATTATTCTGGTGGAGAACTTGTTTCCACATCAGTGTGATTCTCTGTGCATCCAGTTTTGGTCTGCTCCACACTGTCCAGTGGAAACCCATCATCCTCTGAGACTGTGCTGAGAGACAAGGAGATTAATTCTCAAAACATTGAGGAGTGACTAAGATTGAAGGGCAAATACAACCAAGAGGCAACATGAATCTAGTTGTGCAAGATCCACAGTACCATCAGAGAGAGCAAGTGGTCACCCTTAAGGGCTTCTATTCTGAACAGAATTTGATTTCTAATAGGACAGGATTTATTTGATAAGTTTTTATCAAGTCTGTGGACCAGCTCAGGGATGTTCCATTATCATCTTCTTTCAATAGAAGCATATGGGCTCATATTAGCTGTGGTTGCTATGTGTGTATCACTATCTTAGTGAAGTTGTTCTCCAGTATTGAAATTCATTGAAGGTCAGATCCTGAAATGCTGTAGTACATGGGGAGGGGAGAAAAGAGTGGTTCCGAATAGGAATTTATCTATGCTTGAATCTGTCCTAGCTTGCTTGTCTATCTTTCTTTACTCAGTCCATTCCTAGCTGCTCTAGGAGACTTTCTTTCCTGTGCCTGGGATGGTCTCCTGGCAGTCCACTTCTGAAGTGTGAGTGTGCAGAGAGAGACACTAATAGCAAGTGCTGTTAAAGGTCTGTAAATTGTTTTCCATCTGCTCTTAGATCCCAAACTGTGGAAGATGTAGGGATACGTGCAGAGAAGCTAATGCTCAGTGCCAGGGAACAAACCAAGTGTCCCCACACTGAGCAAAATCTCTGTTTAAGAAATATTTAAACTGTAGCTATTGTGCAGTCCACTGGAAGCATTCACAGTAGGATCCAGGAAATTAAAATTAATACCCATAAATGAAGATAGAATGCCACTATATTTAAGGCATTATGGATGTGTTTTGTCTTTCTTCTTGTCCTCCTGTAAGTAATAGGGATAGGTAGTAGCTTCTGCTAACGTTAATATATTGATTTGCTCTGTGCTGTGCACCTGACCACTTTCTGCACCACTATCTAAGCTGCTCTGGCAAGAATTGCCTGCTGCTTTAGAGGAGCGTCATTGTGATAAAAAGTTCACATGTAAAGTTGTGAAAAGCAGGACTGCAGTTGCTGTGCATGAGTAAACTGTTTCTAAAGCACTAGTATTACAAGCAGAATTTTTTTTTAATTTCAAAGACAAATTGAAAAATCTAGAGTGGCAAATTTGACATCACATGTACATTTTCAATGTACATGAAAGCTCTTTCCCAAAGCTTGCACTAATATGCAAAGAGGCTGGGAGGAGCATGCAGTTACATAGAGCAAGTGTCTATTTAGGCTCTTGCACAATGTCATGGAGTAATTCTGAATGCTTCGGGGCTGGTGCTTACATGAGCTGGCTGTGCATTGTTCCATGGGTAAGTGGAAGTGAAAAAGCATGCATAAATGTGTTTCTGAAGATACCATTCAACCCTTTTGTGCTACCATTCAACAGTTTTTCTTTTAAACTATGTCTTTGACTCTGGCATTTCCTCTTAGAAAATTCCCACCCAACAAACAGCTCATTAAATCATTGATAAGATTCTGTTAAACAAACACTGGATAACACAAGATATCAGTCCCTGACAAGCACATGCACAAAATGTTGCACTTACTGGTTTTCTGAATGCTTTTGTGGGTTTTCTTTTGAAGTGGAGCTGTTGTTCAGGCCTAGAGGAATTATTGGATGAGCTACTAAATAAATAATGAAACCTATAGCTATGAAATAAAATTTCTGCATTTTTAAAAATCATTGCCATATTTCTTAAGTGTATCTCACTCTCTCCCCCAAAAAGATTTTCACCAACTCTTCTCTCAGAGGCAGTAACACACAGCACTAAGCTAAAAAGGAAACAGGAGTTATTTTTGCAAATCCTTCTGCCACTGCATCCTGTGCTTGCTAAAAGCCAGGCTCTGAGACCAGAGTTTAAGCCATAAAATCCTGAAAAACACAGGTACTGAACTGTTCGGTTTCCCTGAGGAAGCTTAACAGCTCTGAATGTAGAAAAAGTGCCTATATTAGTCTGACAAAATGCAGATTGTGAATAATTTCAGTCAATGCTGGAATTACTTAATATTGCATTTTTACAACACTCTTGTGTGCAGGAAGTTGTATCACAATTTCTAGAAGATGGGAAAGGTGCTTTTATGGTAGTGGCCAGTCCATGTTGAATATGTTCAATATGATAGAGCCCACAGATTTGAAGTGTGTAATACAATACAAAAGTGACTTCAGAGAGCATCCTACCCCCTTAAATATTTCAGAATATGTTAAAATAAAGTCAGTTAAAATTCAATAAAAAACACCAGAGACACCAGGTGAACTTTAAAAAAAAGTCAGTCTATAGGAAGTACAAGTTTCTGAGCTGGAATTGGTCAGACAAAACAAAATTCTTAAACATGGTTGCAACTGTCTCTCCAACTATTTTTGAATAGTATTTTTGGTTCCCGTGAATTAGAGGGAAACATGATAGCAACTCGCTGCCTCTCACCTGCAGTGAAGCTCAGGTGCTGGTATAAAATATTGGGATAATAGAATAGAATTTGTGGCTTTTTGAATGTCAAGTGAGATGTAGGGAGAAAGAGGTTTTAGTAGTGGTGTGTCTTATTCCTTTAATTGCAAAATAAATTGTGTATAAAGGCAGAAACAACAAAGACAGCTCTTTGTCAATTGTCCAGAAAGACAAATTGGTTGAACTACTTGGTATGCCATAAAATACACAGAATATATGGGGAAATCTGTTGCAACACTGGAAATATGTGCAGTAGTCTTTCTTATTTATTTACATGCTGTGATATTGGTTCTCTAATAATTTCCCAATATTTTCAGCCAAACCTGCCTTTTCTTAGAGACAATTTTTATGTAAGTTCAGATAAGAGCCAAATCTTGTTAATGAGAAGTGACAAATGACAGTGGATTCTGGTAGAACATATCTAACTTGTAAATAACTACTCTAAAATAATCAACCAATTAATATTTTTTGTAATTTTTAATTGGAATGCTGTTGTCCAAAGAGGGGACTTCTGAGATGCACCTTAGCTGATGCCAATGTTGCATACTTTGACCACAAGAAGCATGCTGGTTTGCATGAACCATGCTTGTTTACTATGCTTTATTTTTCTGTAATGTTACTTTAATTGAAATAATGTTCATTCATTTTAGACTAAGCAAATAGCAAAAAACACCATCAAAATATCTCAGTTTAATCATCATACCAATGCTATGCTAACATGAAATGCTAGAACACTCGCATTTCAATAATGGAGACTTCTAGCCCAGGGTGTATGATGAGGACAAAATGCCTGAAAGTTGATAGAGAGGAGTGTTGCTGTCAGGATATGATGAACTGTCAAGGGAAATTAAGGGAGGCTTGCCTAGGACTGTGGCAATATGTAATGACTCCGGGAGAAGTGCTGTGATAATCCTTTCAGGCCCTGATCTGGCACCAAGCAGCCCCTTCAGATATGCTGGGATGACAGAGCTGAATGAAACCCACACAAGGGTTTGCATATCTGGAGACTGTGTGTCTAGTAAAGCATAGTGACTGTGCAGCTGAAGAGCTATTTACAACTTTTGAAGTCATTCTGTTCTTTGGGATGTGATCCTTCTCTCTTTGGGGAGAACTGGGAAGGAAAGGATTGCAATGTAAACCTGGGGGGTGATTCCTCTCTGCTGTTCACTCATTTACTCATATATGATAGAGTAAGCTCCTATTGCCAGAAGGAATATTTATTTTATTAATTTAATAAAGACCATGTATATATGGCCTGTATTCCTTTGACACAAGACCTGATTTCTACCTAACCTAATTAAGGTCATTTACACCCAAACTCAGCACATGTAAAATGCTCTCTTAGCAGAATGGGAATGTGTTATGCCTGTTTAATACAGATCTACCCATGGTGCAAGGCAGGAAAGACTTTTATACTTTTGGATTATATTTTTATCTCAAATGCAGCACAGAAATATAAAACCTATAAACCCATTTATTTTTTTATAATGATGTATTGCTGTAAGTCACAGTTTCAGCTGACAATCTTTACTCTCTATTGACCTGTTTTGTGAGATTTTATAGACTAGCTAATGAACTTTTGCTCTTGCTACTGTTAAGTTTAATACAGTTCATTACATTCACTGCTGAAATGAAAACTGTGGTTTAGTAAATTAAAAATTTTTCAAAATGTCTTAATAACAAACACATTGATATTTGTTCACAACTATACTTACATCTTACATGCTACTCAGCACAGAAAATTTTCTCTGATTCATCTTCCAGATCACCTCTTAAAGAATGTATTTCTGATTTGTATTTAATTTGTATGCTTCAAGAAGTATCAAATGCATAACTAAGAGGTAAAAAACAAATGTGACAGTAGTTTGGTCTCTAGGAGCTTTATTGGAGTCTGGGGCAGTGGGAGCTCTTGGGGAAGTAGAGTGCAGTAGATGCCATTGTCCTACTTGTTTGCTGTCTCTGGAGTGTGAGGAGGAAATTGAGAAGGTGAAGGACTCAGTGAGCATTACAAGACTTTTTGCTAGCCCAGGCAGTGGCATGACTCTGCTGGTGATGTTCAGTCCAGTGCAGATCAGTGAAAGGTTCTGCTCACCACTTTGTTGGGTATCTGCTGGATGAGAAAAGCCTCAGCTGTGGATGAATGGTCTCATGTTTGGACTAATGGTATGTGATGTCTGTGATGGGGGAACCTATGGGAAGGTTGGTTGGAGTACAACAGTGGGGTACAGCTGTTAGTTCAGTATTGAGATGAGTTCTAGGCTTCCTGCTGCAGTCTTCTACTGCAGACAGGCTAGAAAGAACAATTTGTGAGGACAAGGGATGTGTCCCAGGACAATTCAGTGCCTGTCTTCCTGTCAGGGAGCAGCAAGAGTTGCTGTTTCCTAAGAGGAGATGAGCCAGAGGTGGAAGATGACCCCCAGTGATGGAAAGGGGGTACAGAGGGGTCTGAAACCAGATCCAATACCTACCCAGGGGTATCAAATGGGAGTATCTGGAAATGGTGTCAAAGACAGGACAAGAGACAAGCCTCAAACATACATACAAGCATTTGGCTCAGGAGACAACTATCTGTGTAAATCCAAGCACATCCAGGAGGCGAGGCAAGAGACAAGGGATGGAGGCTGGTGTAACTGAAATGTAAGTTCAGTAAGGTGAATAATAAGGAGTCCCTGTCCCAGGGGCAGGGCATGTAGGAGAAAGCCCCAGATCATCAGATTCAGGATGCTGAGACTTGTTGGTGCACTCATGCCTCTATACAGCACCAAATTCTCGTTGGCAGCTAGAGCTGAATTCTGAAGTGCATTTGTAACCCAGCAAAAAGCAGCTTAACAGGAGTCCAGTAATTAAGTGTATGTGGTAGGTAGATAAGACACCAGTGTGGCAGGTTCTATTGGTCTACTGAGGCCAGTGATGCTCAGTAGTTAGTTATATATGAAGTTTATTCCAGCCAGGGATGATGCTATTTTCACAGTATGTGTGACCAGGATTTAAGGGAAGATGCTCTGTGAATGTCTCCATACTGGCTGATTCTATGAAGTTTGATGAGTAGGAGGGTTTTTTTCTCCCCACAACCTTGATCAGTGGGGAAGTTATCTTCTGAGATCCTGCTTCCTTAGCTTTGCAAGCCTGTGAAGATTGATTGCATTATATGTGCTGGAACCTTTGGTAAAAAACAGGTCCTAGAAATTGAAATGAAGCTTCCTAGCTTCCGTAATTAGCAGGATTTTCTTTGGACAAAACTTTCTAATGCTTATTTCCAATGAAATAAGAATGAACTGCAAACAGGAAGTACACTTTCCCTCACAAAATGTAATGATTATCCTCGTACTCTATGACTTCTCCATGGAGGTTTTTTGGAAGGCCATTCAGGCTTATCTTAGAAGAAGATTTTCAGCATACAGCTTTTATATGCAGGTCCAATTCTCTAAGAATTTCTGCTAGTAGTGGCTGTGGGTCACCACTCTTCTACTTTTGATTGCCTCTGTGCATGAAACCCAAGTCACCTTGTACAGCTACTGTCCTTTAAACTAAGGTAGTTAGGAAAACATGTTCCATTTGTAGCATGTACATGTGGTTGGTACCACCCTGGTGATAACTGACTATAGCAAGTTAGTGGTGACTGTCAAAGGAATGAATTTTGTGCCTGAGGAATAGAAATGTGAGGTGCTCATGCATAAAAAAAGAAGTTAGTAGAAATTTGCATAATACTTCCTGCACCTGCTTGAATGAACTGTTAGATTATTGTACCAGGCTGCCTCAGTTCAAACACTTTCGCTTTGCCATTCTCAATGGATTAGTAAAAATAATTGTGTGGTTTAACAGAGGAATTTATATTGTGTTTGAGAGTCTTTGAGCAAACACCAGAGAGTGAAAAATACATTATAGACCTAGTGAGCCGTGCTGTGGGAAATCTAAACTAAAGCAGTGATATATCTTTAGGAGTTGCATCTCTTTTGCTACTTGTGAAACACCTACTTTAATCAATTGTGAATGAATAAGATCAGTGGTATAAACTGATGAATGAAATTTATTAAATTGTAACTATCATACAACATTTACAGAAGAATAAGGGAAACAATTACATTTTCCAGGGGTGAAGTTAAATTTGATCTCTGAGTACATGCCCAAAAGACAGCTTCTGACTCAAATGCTTAGGTTTTAAAGAAGAGTGCACTGTTTTCCTTGGGCATGTCTTTACATGGCTCCCCTCACTTTGTAATGAGAGAGAAAGGTTGCCTTTATTTATTAAGATGGAGATAGTAAAGTATTCTAGTCTCCTCATATACTTATCTCCTTGGGCTTCTTCCTTCTGATTAAGAATGCAGTAGGTATTGATATCATAGGTGTTGGCTGCTAGATTCCCACAGCTGCACTAAGGGTAATAGGAAACAGAGTTATTATAACATATACACTCATGGGTCAAATGGAAGAGAGAACAAAATGAGATGGTAAGGGTAAAGCAGTAAGTGCACTCTAAATTTTCTATATTTGAAAAAAGAAAAACGAAAAGTGTCACATGGCATGGAGGTCAAATCAAGGTAGTACTCAGAAGAGAAAAACAGAAAAGAGACTTGTGGTTGAAAATGCA
Organism: Oenanthe melanoleuca; assembly: GCF_029582105.1. Classification (NCBI taxonomy): domain Eukaryota; kingdom Metazoa; phylum Chordata; class Aves; order Passeriformes; family Muscicapidae; genus Oenanthe; species Oenanthe melanoleuca. The sequence continues at coordinate 95,457,370 of NC_079335.1, forward strand.
GCTGTAACTGCACTAGCTTGATGTTATCACCTCAGAGAGGGTTGTCTGGTCCAATCTCTCTGTGCAGAGTCATTCCAGAGCACATGGCACAGGATTGTGACCAGTTGGTTCTTGACTATCTCCAGTGAGGGAGGCTCCACAACTTCTCCAGTGCTCAATCACCCTCACAGTAAAGAAGTTCTTCCTTATGTTCCAGTTGAACTTTCTTGCATCAGTCTCTGCCTGTTGCCTCTTTTCCTATTGCTTGGCACCATTGAGAAGAGGCTGGCTCCACCCTCTTGGCAACCCCCTTTAGATATTTATACAAATTAATGAGGTCAACTCTCAGTTGTCTCTTCTCAAGGCTGAACAGACCCAGCTCTCTCTTTCCTTGTAAGAGATACTCCAGTCCCCTGATCATCTTTGTTGCCCTCTGCTGAACCCACTCCAGCAGCTCCATGTCGCTGTTTCACTGAGGAGCCCAGAACTGGACACAGCACTCCAGATGTGCCTCTCCTGGGCTGAGTAGAGGGTCAGGATCACCTCCTCCACCTGCTGGCAATGCTCTTCCCAATGCACCTGGAGACCATTGGCTGCCTTGGCCACAAGGGCTCACTGCTGGCTCATGGACAGCTTGTTGTCCACCAGAACCCACACGTCCTTCTCTGCAGAGCTGCTTTCCAGCAGTTTGACCCCCAGCCTGTGCTGGTGCAGGACACTGCGTTTGTCTTTGCTGAACTTCAGACTGTTCTTCTGTGCCCTTCTCTCCAACCTGTTAAGACCTTTCTGAATGCCAGCACAACACTCTTGGGCATTGGCCACTCCTCCCAGCTTTGTGTCATCAGTGAACTTGCTGGGGAGCCATCTGCCCCTCCCCCAGGTCACTGATGAAGTAGTTAAACAATGCTGGACCAATATTGACCCTTGTCAGACACCTCTTGTCACAAGCCTCCAGCTGGACCCTCTTCTGCTGATTACATCCCCCTGTCATGTGCCATTCAGCCAGTTCTCCATCCACCTTGCTGCCCACTTATCCAGTCCACACTTCCTGGGTTTGCCTATGAGGACATTGTGAGAGGCAGAGTCCAAAGCCTTGCTGAAGCTGAGGCAGACAGTTCACACTGCTCTCCCCTCATCCATCATGGAAGTTGTCCCATCCTGGAAGGCCATCAGGTTGGTCAAGCATGATCTGCCTTTAGTGAATCCATGCTGACAACTCCTGGTCCCCTTCTTGTTCTCCATGTGGACAGAGAACACCTCCAGAATGAGGTGCTTCCAGGGATGGAGTCAGGCTGACTGGCTGGTGTTTCCCTGGGTCCTCCTTGCCCCTTTTGAAGACTGGGGTGACATTTACTCTTCCAGTGCTCAGGCACCTCTCCTGATCTGCACAACATTTCAGAGATGACCATTAAAGGCCCTGCTGTGGTGTCCACAGCTCTCTCAGCACTCATGGGTGCATCCCATCAGGACCCATGGACCTGCAGACATTAAATCTGCCTAGGTGTTCTCTAACCAAATCTCTAACCCTTGAGAGAGGGAAAGTTTCCTTTCCAGTGATCCTTGACCCTGGTCCCCTGGGTCAAAGATTCCCAAGGGTTGGCTCTGTCAATGAAGACTGATGTAATAACAGCACTCAGTTAATCTGCCTTCTCTGCATCCTTTTTTTTAACAGGGTCCCCTCTCCATCTTGTAATGGGCCCATATTTTCCTTTGTTTTCCTTTTGTTATTGATGTGTTTGCAGAAACCCTTCTTGTTGTTCTTGACATTCTTGGCCAGATTTAATTCCAGATAGGCTTTGACCTTCCTTGTCTCATTTCTACTTACACTGACAACCTCTCTATATTCAGCTCAAGTGACCTGACCCTTTTTCTATCTCCTGTGTATTTTCTGCTTCTGCTTGAGTATTGACAGGAGTTCTTTATTCATACATGAAGATCTCTCTCTGACCACTTTGCCCAATTTCTTGCTCATTGGGATGCACTGTTCTTGAGCCTGTAGGATATGATCCTTGAATATCAACCAGCCCTTGGATTTCTCTTCCCTCGGGACCTGTTCCCATTGGATTCTTCCAAGAAGACCCCTAAAAAAAATAAAGCTAAAATTAGCTTTCCTGAAGTCCATGGTAACAATCTTATTTGCTGCCCTGCTTCCTCCTTGCCTCCTTCCTTGACACTGAGCTCCACAGTCTCATAGTCACTACAGCCAAGGTGGCTCCCAACCTTCACATCTCCAGCAAGGCCTTCCCTGTTTGTTACTGTGAGTCAGAAAGCACATCATTCCTTCTGGGATTCTCACTGCCTGTGTCAGGAAGTTGTCCTCTGTGCTTTCCAGGAACCTTCTGGGCTGTTTGTCCATCGCTGTGTTGTTTCTCCAGCAGATGTCAGGGTAATTAAAGGTCCCCACAGGAACCAGTGCCTGTGACTTCTAGACTGCTTCAAGCTGCCTGTAGGCATCACACACTTACCCCTCCTGCCCAGGCTGCCTGTAGCAAACACCCACATAAATGTCACCCTTATTAGTCTGCTGTTTTATCCTAACCCACAAGCTCTTGACTGCTTGTCCTAATACATTCCAAGTGTTGCCTCCCTTGGAGAGCAGCTCTACCACGGCACTTTCCTGGTCTGTCTTTCCTACACTATGTAGCCCTTCAGAACTCATCTTGAGGCAAAATGGGTTTTTTGAACTCTTTTGCTGTCACATATATATATTGTTTTTCCTGCTAATCCTACTGGAAACCTTGTTCCAAACCTTGTACTCTGCTACTTAGGAACTTTTCTAATTATCAGCTAGAAACATTCATGTTCAGTTTATACCCATCTGTTTTTGTTTCATTATCATCCCCAATTATTGGGGGAAAAATTATAATTGGGCTGAACAATCACATCTTCCCTAGATCCTTGCTTTAAGAGGAACTTTTCTCACCCAGTCTCCATCCTGCTCTCCATCCTTTTGAGGAGAGTGGAAAGAGAGATTGCCATTAACGAATGGGGCAAAATGAAGTTGTTGAGTACCTCTACTTTCTCCTTATCCTTTCTTACCAGTTTTCAAGTACTGTTTATCAGAGGGTATACACCCTCTTTGACCTTCCTTTTCTGGTTAACATACCCATAGAAGCCCTTCCTGTTATTGCCTTGCCAGGTTTAGTTCCATTTTTACCTTGCTCTTTCTCCTCCCGTCACTACACAACCATACTTTGTCTCTACACTCTCCCTGGGTTACCTGTCCTAGCCTCAAATGTCCATGCATTTGCTTCTTTCCCTTTAGTTTGACCAGCAGTCTCTTGCCTTCTTTGCCTGATTTTTTGCTCCTGGGGATTGCTAAGTCTTGCATTCTAGGGAAGGCACCACCCCTTTGTCCCTGTGGGCAGTCTTCCACAGGATCCCACTATCTCCCTGAAAGGCTGGAAGTCTGCTTTCCTAAAGTTCAGGAGCCTAATCTTGCTCCTTATCTGATCCATATTCCTCAAGACTGTGAATTCCACCAGTGCATGATCACTGCAGCCCAGGCTTCTTCAAGTTTTGACATCCCCAATAAGCTCACTTGTGTTGGTGACCAACAGATCCAGTAACACATCTCTCCTTGTAGGGTTTTCTAATATCTGGGTTAAGAAGTTATCCTCCATGCATTCTAGGAGTCTCTGGATTGCCATGCTTCTTTTCCAGCAGATGTCAGGGTGGTTGAATTCTTTCAGAAGGGTAAGAGCCTGTGAGTGTGATGCCTAGCTGAAGCAAGAAGGCTCCAACAGGATCCCCTTGATCAGGTGGGACCACAAGGTTCCCTTTGATTCCTCTATTTCTGATTCTTACCCACAGACTTTCGACCTGCTTGTGGCTATTCTTCAAAGACAGCTCTTCATACTGAATCTACCTCTTGTGGTGGAGGCCTCCACCTCTCCTTTCTCCTCTCTCTCTTCTGAACAGCCTGTAGCCATCAATAGCCACACTCAGTCATGACTGTGATGACCCTTGTGGATCCCTTCCAGCTTAGGATGTCCTGTAATTCTGTGATGCCAGTCATGCAAACTACCATGTCTTTAACTGCAATGAGATCAAAGCCCCATAAGCACACACAGACCCCTAGCTCCTCCTGTTTTTCCCCATACTGCATGTGTTGATGAGCAGGCATCTTAAGATTGAATCAATATCCAGGTGTGGATGAGGACTGCCCCATAGTCCTGTCTTGTGGTCATTTCTTTGGATGTTTGTTCTTGCTGGAGGTATCCCTTTTTGAGCCTTCTTTTGCTATTTGGGCGGTTGCAATAGTCCTCCCTATACCACACCTTGTCTTTGTCAACCCTGGCAACATCCATATCCCTCTTCAACTCTAGTGTAAAGCTCCCTTTAAAAGCCCTGCTAAGTCCTGAGCTAGGATTCTTTTCCCTCTTTGAGACACGTGGACCTCTTTGTTGCCAGTGAGCTCTCTGTCATATAAACTGATTCACAATCAAAACTCCCAAAATTCTGCTGGTAACACCAGTGTTCATCTGCATGATTTTTGTTTCTTGCCCCTGCAGCTGGCAGGACAGAACAGAACAGAACACAGCTTGTGTTCCAAATCTCTTGACCAGTTGTCCCTAGGTCTGGAGGTCCTCCTTGATCATCCACAGACTTCTTTTTGGGACTTATCAGTGGGCAGTATCAGGCTGAGAAGTTTATTTACCAGTAGGCAACACACCTCCCTGCAGGTCAGGTCCAGCAGGCCCTCCACTCCTTTTAAAATTGAATCACCAGTGACTACAACTTTTCTTTTTTATTATAATTAAGGGGGTTGTGATGTGGGGAATAGGCTATGAAACTCAAGCATTTTCAATTTTAAAACAGTTAATTTTTTTATTCTTGAAATTTGTTTGAATTTAATTGATGTTGTGCTCATTCTGAATCACTCTGGACTTGCACTAGTATTTTAGATTTTAATAATGTGAACCTTTTCTCATTTTTAGTACATCCTATTTCTAAATTTTGAAGTTCTTTTTAAAATAAGCTTCAGAACATCATTGAATATTATTTTACTCTACATAGTTAGACAGATGGGTCTTGAAGACCAAGAAAACTAGTAAAACTTTTCACATGTTGCTTGAATATGTCCATACCCCTGTTGTTTGAGTATGAGATTTAATTAGTCATACTTTACAAACAATTCCCCTAGTATTACATGAGGTTGCTCTCTAATTACACTAGATTTAAACTATTTTGGTGACTTTGGTAGACTTGAAAAATGATGTCTGGGAGTTGTTTGCTCTGACTCATTAGATTATAGTTCTTTATGCTTTTAATGAACTTGGTGCTTTTGGAATATGTACCAGGAGCAAGAGTGGATTTATCCAACAACTGTGGTTTTCATTCTGGTTCATGTGTTCATGTTCTCAACAATTAAAGTCAACTCTCTGTCATTAATATAATAGATAATTTTTTGGTCTACCACAGTAGAAACATGATATGGCCTATATTTCTAATAGGGTACCAACTTTTAATACTGAGGCTTAAGCACTGTAGTTGTATGGTTTAAATCTGTCTCAAAACCTTAAGAATCAAATCAAACAAAACCACAGCAAGCAAGCAAACAAACAAACAGATAGACACAAACCCACAAACATCCCCCACCAGCATTGTTTTCCAGTTTTTCAAGGTGCAGGATACCTCACTACAAAATGTGGTCCATGATGTCAGGGCAGCCTGTTGAAGCAGTGGTCCCAGGAGCTGGAAATTTGGGGTTGTTAACCCTGAAAATTGTCTGAGCTCCTTCAGGTCCAAACGAAGCTCCAGGTGTTGTGAGGACTCTCAGTTTGTGAAGTTCAAGTCCCTGGGCTAGATCCTGAGACAAAAATTCTCACTGGTCTCCTGTGATACCTACAGGTATTTAAACCTCCTGTGAAACCTACAGGTACTTTCTACTGGGGCCGAGTCCTGATACCATGGATACAGAGCTGTCACTGGATGAGCTTAAGGAAACTCATGGTTTGGCCTTCAGTGGATCTTCAAACAGCCTCATGCTGCAAAGTGTGCACAGCTGCTGCTTTAATAAATTATTTTCTGATTTGAGATTAGGGGTTTGTAAATTAGTTATTAGATTATGTTGCTTTCTTAAAAATGAGATTGTTCAATAGAAGTCTACTTTCCAGTTGCCTTTGCAGCATCTGAAATTTACCTTTTTATGAGAGCAGTATTACAAAAATGTACAGGGAGACACAGAGAGAGTGAAATACTAGAGCAGTTTTATGGCTATGTAAACAAACCACCTTTGTCAGAATTCAGTCATCTTTAACAGCTAGGAGGTGATGCTTCTAGTGATGGTGATCACCTTCCAGGTGATATGAGTACTTATCCATCTCACAGTAATTTAAAGAGGAGTCACAGCTCATCCATCTTTTTCTAAGAGTTACAATGAATATATTTGACTGTAAGAATTTAGCATTTACCCTTCATGGGTCAGTGGATGGGTTAGTCTTAAAGCATCTTTAGGGAGAGATTATTCTAATAAAGCCTCTCTACACACAATATACTTACTGTGTTAGTATCTCATGCTTCTTTTTTATAAAAATAAATCAAGCAGCAGGTTACATTTCCTAATCAGCTGTGTTTCAGACATAACATCCCCATATGTTGGGGGTGATGTGGGCTTTCAGACAGTATAGATTAATGGCAATATTTCATTTAAATCCTTTTTGGAGAACTAGATATCCTTAACAGGCTAACTGGAAGGCACTTTGATTATTGTTTTGAGACAGTGTTCCAGGAGCATCTAAAAAGCAACTTTTTTTATATTCCTTTTATTGCTACCTACTCATTTAATCTCAATTTCATCAATTTATTAATTGTGTACAGATTTTTTTTACCTTAAAATCTGCAAGCCATGCAAGCACAAAGTGAGACCTTAATTTAGTGTTTCTTATTTTCAATGTCAGTCATATTTTAGAGACATTGAAATTTTCACCATGAAGTACAATAGTTACACATTTTCATGTAGGTTGCACACTTTTCTTGCCTGATTTATATCTGCAGCACTCACTGTTCTCAGTAGCTTACAATTTTAGAAAGTAGCTCAGGACAGGGACTGAAAAACATCATGTTTAGTTAAAAGTGGAAAGGGATTTTAGTTGACAGTGTAAATATGAGGGCAACTTTTCTTACCACATTTCCTTGCTCTGTCATTAGAAAGAAAAGCATCCTTTCTTCCCTATGTTAAGAAGCTAATGGAAAATCTACATGCAAAATTCTGTGCTTCTCCATTTGAAAATACTGTGGCAAGAACTGAGGAAAGGCTTAGGGTTTTTTCCTTGACTTTTAATACTAACTACTAAAACTGCTATGTTGTTAGAAGTGTTTGGCCTCCTATTAGTGTTTTTCTCAGTGAATAACAGGCCTGAGCTTCTATAAAATATTAAAAAGTGAAAGACTTTAACATCTTCCAGACATAAAGCAAACCTTTAATCTAAACAGAGAATAAAGCAATGCAGTGACATCTACCTCAGGTCTGTGAATCTGCATAGCCTTAACTGGAGGATGTGGAATTGGCTCACTTTTAGATTAACTCTTGATGATGATACTGAAATTACAACAGAACCAGCAAGCTTATTTTTAGGGATTTTTGGTATTTCCTTGGGATTTCAGCAGAGTTGAGACTCCTGCTTCAGAACTTGCACCAAGAAGGATCAACTAGGGAGAAGCCATATTATGTAAGGTAAAACAGCAAGTTCTTTGCATAAACAAGATGTAAGTTAGTAGTTAGCATCCATCCTCCAATTTTTAATATAGGAAAAATCATGATTTCACTTGAATGCAAATAAAGTTCCAGAGAAAGTGGCAATCAGGTAACCAGAAATTAGTATACAGAGTGGTTTTGGCAGAGCAATGAATGTGTGAGCTCCCAGATTTCAAGAGTTGCTCTGGTGGAGAGAATTAATGTGTCAGATAACAGAGAAAAAAGATAGTGCCTCAAAGAAAGTCTTTCTGAAGGTTGGTTCAAGCTGCAGCTTCTCCTCACTTTTCATACTTCTTGTCACACCACTGGGTACAGCCCAAATTTTACAGGTATTAAAACAGTGCCTGTTTGGGCATGGCAAGATCTCTGGTGGCTTTTTTAAAGAGTGCCTTAGGTCTAAGTTATTCAAGTGTGAGAGCCAGGTATTTAAACAACCTTAAAAGTCTGGTCCCTGGAATTTTAAAGATTAGCTTGCCTTAATTCCCATTCTTATAGGCACTGTCTATGATAGTCACTTTTGAAAGTGGCTATAGAACATAGGACTCTCAAAATAGCTCAGGAGGATCAAATAGAAGAGGAGGGACATAAATTAAGGCAGTTTGATGTGTTTATATGGACTTTCTCCTAAGAGTTTCCAAGCACCTTAACTTAATGCTAGACTCTAAGCACCTAAAAAATGTGCCTTACTTTTGCAGGTTCCCTCTATACAAAATAGGGATAATAGCTTGGCCCTGTCTCACAGTGATAAAAACATTAAAAGATTGCAAGGTTTTTTTCCCAGTACCATAGTAATGGGGGTTATATAAACATCTTAGATAGTCGAAAGGTAAGTTGAACTGGCAAAGCAGAGGTCATGAGCAACTAGAGATGAGATGTAGAAGGGGCAAAGTTGTGCAAGGCCTGGAAGGCCTGGTAATAACTTTATATACTGTATTATGTCTAGGAGGGAGACTTTCAGCTTCCACTGACCTTTATTTTGAGCTTTTTTCGTCTCTATTTTATTTACAGTTACATGTACTGACATTTGTACAATTTCACATTTGTCAAAGACAGAAATCTGACAATTTTCTCTTTCAGACTTTATTTTAAATTGTGAGTGTGGGTGCATGTGTGAAATTAGCTACTACGGCATGCAATTAGAATTTGCAGCATGGGTATAAAATCCTTCTTTTTATACTAATGGATATAGAGGTAGCCTTGTTTGATCTGAGTAGAAAATTTACTTAAGTCTTGAAGCATCTATGTCATAAAAACTGGAAGAAACTCATATAGCTAGGCTTGCCTCATATTTTTCAGTGTGTTTGCAGAAGTCTGAAGTTTAAAAAACTTAAGACTGGAGCTTAATAAAATCATACATTAACTTAACTTAAGAGCAAGTTTGTAGAGAGACGTGGGTTGAGATAACAAGTTACCGAGCTAGAAACAACAGAAAAAGAAGCACACAGTAACAGCAGCAGTATGAATAACAAGAATAAAAAGAGAAGGTGCATTACACACAGCCATGGCTCTATGCTCCACCCCTTCCCTCTGCCTTCCCCTGCTCCCAGGACACCACTGAAGATAATTACTTCTTCCTTCAGTTCAGGAACTGCTCTGGGGAATTAATAATTTCAAAATCCACTAGAAAAATATATCTAGCCTCATGGTAGTTCCTGGCTGCTCAGAGGATCCCACTTGACCTGTGTGTGTGAGAAGTCCCAGTCTCACTGCAGGTCCTTTTGGGAGCCATGGCTGTGCTGTGTGACTTCACCTGCACTACCTTTAGTCTATTTTAGTTGTTTTTTATGAGTTAGGACATTAAAATTCCAGTTTTGATCACTTCAAGGTTATGAGACAGCACCCCTAAGACGGAGACAAACTTAATGTTAAATCCTTATTTCTATGTGCTTGACTACAAACTCTTGTGGGCTCTTCACACTGCTTGAGCACATGAAACACTAAACATGTTTTCATGAGATGTATGAAGAAGAAAAATCACCTTAGCCTCAGAGTTGTCTGTAAATTTCATAATTTCATCTCCTGTAGTCAGTGGTAGTCTTTAGGAAACCCTATTCTTTGGATAAACAGATGGCCTGATACTGCTCCTGATGGAATAGTGGGATTTTCCATTACTGAGACACATACAGGAGACAGGCCTAGAAACATCTGAACTAAGAGGCTGGAGAGGATTGTCTTTCAGACCTTTTCATAATTTTAAAGGTGTTTACTGAGTGATTCACTTCTTCCTTACCTCATTTTGGCATTGAGTTATCTGGCTAAAATCCAATCTTGGAAAAGACCCTTCCAATGGTGATCCTGCCAGAGGGTCTTTGCTTCTTTAGCAGTGTAGAGTGCTCTTACCACCAGGGAAAAGGGTTGTGTTGAAGACATTTGCCTCTCAGCACCTTCCTGCATTTCACTTAATATGCCTCATCTTGCAAGTGTGTCAGATCTGTCACTGTCATGAAGCATGTGTGCAGGATTAGCCACAACTTTTGCACTTTAAAACCTGTTCTCTGGCAATGACAACCACTCGTGCATGTGTGTAGGGATGTATATATGTAATATTTATATCTATACACATATATTTGCATGTACACACACATGTAATGTGTATATATGCAATATATGCATATATATACACATACTCACAAACCAGGTATTTATAGGCTGACTGTCATCTATTTTACATTAGATAGCAATACAATTTGCTGTTTTCTGCTTGGCAGGATACTTTCAAAGAATGTATATAGACTGTAAGTATATATGCATACATGTGCACATACATATAGATGCATGTGCACAAACATTCCAATTATCTATGGTGCATTAAAGAGCAAGAAATTTAAGTTTGTTCTCCTGATGGAACTTGTTAAAAATGTGTGTTAGTGTATCAATTCCTATCTTTCAGAAGAAAGCAGTGCAGAGACATTCAATCCAAAGTTGCTTGGTATTTTTAAGCTGAAATTAGATTCATTGCTTTGATTATTCCATTGTGGGTCTCAAGTTATATTTTAGTGTCCTTCACCCTTTTCTCCTTTATTATTTATAACCCACACTCTTTGAGCAATGACCAGGACTAATCTGTAACCTTCTGTCCTTCTGCCTGATTCGTTCTCTTTTGAAACACAAAGATTGAAGCAAATATTCTCAGACTCTGTTAAAATATAGATAGATAGCTGGATATATATTTCTCTCCTATGTCTTATACTGAAATAAGACTTAATGGAGGTTTTGCTTTTCTAATTCAGTCTCAGTGGACCTACCTCAAAGGAAAATAGTAAAGGACTGGAAAATACATATTTGTTATTCATTGTATTATGATGTATCTACTGCACATACATCTGCATAGGTACTCTATAGGCCTCCATGAAATCACTTTTGTGGCCATCTTGATGGTTAGATCAAGGCATCCGTGTTTTGTGGGCTTTTCCTCCCTTTGATGTTTTTTTGTTTCCCCTGCAATGTTAGCTGCACCTAAATAAATAAATTAAATAGTAATTCATTTGTGCTCACTCTGCATCACAAAGAAGTGGGGCATAAAACAGCATTAGCAGAGAATCCCCTGAGGACCAAAGAACCTCACAGGGGGCTGGTCCTCTGAATGGTCTCTGTCACTCCCTAGTAGCTAATGACTGAAACAGGATCCATTGCCACTGGGAGCTTTTAATTTCCTTACATTGTACAGATTGCCCTGATCCAATGCAAAGTGACAGCTACCATTTTGGTACAGCTCATTAACAGCTTGTGCAAAAGCCAGCATGAACCGTGTGTTCACGTCTGCTCCATTGCCATGATCCGTGTTCATGCAAGCTAGAATTCAGCCTTTGGAGGAGTTCTAAAGTAAAATAGTTGCAGGCATAATAAATGCAGTGTCTTAGATGCCTGGGGAAAACAGACAGTATATTTAAACTTACCTTGGGGCAGAATGATTCATGTCCATATTTGAGAATAACTTGAGAAAACTCAAGGATTTATTTGCTTAGCGAAAGCCCAGCAATAATTTATTCAAGAGCAGGAAGCACAGAACAAGGAAAGTTTCCCAGGAAATTTAGGAAATATCAGGATTGCTTACAGGGGAACAAAATAGTTAAAATGCAAGAATGTTGTTGTAAAATTAAAGGAAAGTTCTCAAATTCTTTAAGATGTGGAACAACAAGAACAGTTATGTATGTCAAACACAGGCAACAAAACTATAATAACTTTAGTTGTGTTGGCTTGGTTTTGTGTATGTGTTGTTTTTTAAGCACTACTAAATTGTAGGCAGCTGTAGGTATCTTCAAATCAGTGGAAATGTCTTGATTTAATTCATACAGCTGTAATTTATTTGTCTAGCATGGGTTAGCAGTCCTGAAAGCTGGACTTTTTTTGGTTGTTTTTTTTTTTTTTGTTAGAAAACAAATCCACTGAAAAAGAAAGAAAGGCTTGGATTTTCCATTTCCAAATGGATTATTTGTGTTGAATAGGAGAATAGTAGAATAGATCCAGAGCATAATGGTGTTTCTCATCACTTGAACCTTTGAGAGGGGCAAGAGCTGGAACTTTCCAAGTGTGGTCTAGAAATTCTAGCATAGTTGATGAGCCTGGAAGGGAGTGTCCCAAATCAGAAGCAATGTTGATGTCTGTGTTGTGATGAGTTATCTTCCACCTTGGATCTGAGCATGTCAGGGTAGGTTCAAAGACTAACAAAGGGATACCATTACAGTAGACTCAGGCCATCTCTGAGTAATTTGTAAAGATGGTTTTATGCACCCTTTTTCAGCTCAGTGAAACTAAAAGTTTTCAACACTTTCAGTTATTATAAAAGAAGATGCTTTCTTGGAACTGAGAGTGTGTAATATTCTGTGGGTATTTGCTGAAGGCAGAATGAAAAGTTTGGAAAGTCCAATGGGAAACAGATCACTATTCAATATAATCAGTCCTGATTTTGAAGTAGCAAAATCTCAGAGATGCAGTTGAGTGTGCCTTTCTCAGTAAAGGCACCCAAGTTGCAAGAAGTTGTCATTTAAGTTCTTTCCCTAGTTTTGCTTCTGACTATTTGTGAGACTCATTGAACTGCCATTGCCATGGGAAGTTTTTATTAGTGCATGAAGGAAATAGCGTCAGATAAGGGTAATAAGAAAAACTGTGATACATTTATTTTTAGAGCTTGCAGTCCAAGTCCATGAGTTAATGAAAAGCTGTAAGATGTGACACAGTTATTTTAAGATGCAGGCTTCCAATTTGATGAACTTTTTTACTTTTTTTTTTTTTTCTCTTTTTAATGTGGAAGTTGAGATGAGTACAAATCCTTAGGCTTTTAAAGTAAATGAGTTGAAACAATATCACTGACAGCTTAGCAGCATAGGGCTGGGTGACTTGTAGTGAAAGAAGTAGTGTATAGCAGGCAGAGAGACAAACCCAGGACCTTGTGGGTTTAGGACAGCACAGAATGGGATCACTGAGGAACTATTGAAGTGTGTGGGGGTTCTCCTATTCACATAGCAAATATATGGTTTAGTGTTCAGTAAAAGAGCCAATATATTGTTAGGATAACAATGTATTTTAGAAAACTATATTTATAAACATGCAAAACATTGTGCAAAACACCTTTTTTTTGTTTCTATTTGCACTGCTCCTTTGATCTCTCTTGCTCTTCATTTTTCTATCATTATGGAACAAGTCAACATGTAAAAAGAATATACATTTAATAAATAATGGAAACATTGTTCATAAACAAAAATGGATATATGTCCATGATAATATGCTTAGGGAAACAGCTAAGATTATATATAATCATAAATATTATCACATGGTAAAAAGATGTTTGATTATATATAAACCAGAGTATCAGTAAGTGTGTGTTTTAAAAGGAATTTTGCATCAAATGTGTATATAATTTCATTAAATGTGTGTGTATCAGAAATATGTTAAGATGGAATACTAGTAAATAAATATTGATGCATTCAATGGATAGAAGGTATGGTGGATCCTCATCAATCCAGACATTTTGAAAGGCTGTATCTTAGTAAAAGTATGTGTTTCTAAAGGGAGCAAGCTTCTGGTGTGAGTACATAGACTTGCATTAAACTTTGCCACAAAGAATTAGTGTTTTCACCCTGTAAAAATGTCACTCTAAACATAATGATCTCTCTGAAAATAACAATGGGTGGAGTAGGAGAAGGGCTCAGCATTAGCTGAGGCAGCTGTTTTACAGAGCTCCAGAGTAGCCAGCATCTTCTCAAGATAACAACTTGACACCACTGGCTTATTGGGACTCCCTGCTTTGTGAAAGTGTCCTTATTGCAGTCACTGACCTCTGACCAGGGAGCTGCTGCCTCCTAAGAGCAAGTTGCCTCAGGGCATGCCTGAGTGTGGGATTGTACATGTCCCACTTCTAGCACAGCTTTGAAAAGTCTCTGTAGCTGAACTAGTGCAAAGGACCAAATTAACCCTTTGGGTGGGGGTTATTCAGCATTATTTGGCCATATTCACCCATCAGCAAAGGAGAAAAATTAAATTTAAATAATCCAGTTAAGTCAGTTATGATTAAAGAAGTTGGAATTACATATGTACGCACTGCATTTGTATGCATTTTAAATTGCAGCTGTTATCACACATACTCCCCACCCATCACATGTTGGTTCAATCAGGCACATCTCTAATAGCAGGAGAAGCACACCAGCACTGTATTTTGTGATATACCTCTGATCATAATTTTCCACTGGAAAAAGTCAGTTTTACACAGCTGCATGGTGTTTATAAAGTACGTTGTGCTCAAGGGTATGGCAAGAAAGTGCTCAGACATGTGTCTTGCATCTCTGATTGAATGCACAGGCAGCTCAAGTACTGAAGCTCTAAACATCACATTGTGCTGTCTGCCTGTGACCCTCAGAAAAAACCTACAAATCAGATGTCTCAAAATTAATTAAAAGTATGAATTAATATTATTTAATGATGCTTAGAAAATTTTATTTTCACCTCTGACTTCTCTGACTGCTAAGAACCTACCAAAAATCCTGTCCTGTAGCCTTTTTTGTACATTGTTCCCCTAAAGTGCAATGGTAGTTTTTCAAGTGGAAAGGTTGAATGTATGAGTTAAATTGCAGGATCAGACACTGCTCTTGGATGTGCATGAAGAATCCAGTTGATGATGATAAATGAATCAGGCCTTAGGTGCTGAAATTGGGATACTTTGCTCCTTAAGTTGAACTAGAAAATGTGTGGCCACGTTTTCAGAAATACATAGTGACTGTGCACCCTTAAGAAAATATTCCATAATAACTGTATTCATTCTCATGAGCAGGGTGCTTACAGTTGAATCACGTTGGGAACATCAGCTCTCAAAATCATGAATATACAAATCATAGGATTTTTTTTTTTTTAAACAGTATTTTCCCACTTCTTGGTCTATTGGTTGGGGTTTGAGGCTTCATAGTCCTTGTATTCACGCATCTATTCTTGAAAACCATGAAAAGATGAGATTTTTTTTTTTTTTTTTTTTTTTTTTTTTTTTTTTTTTTTTTTTTGGTGGGAATGAAGGATGGGGAAGAGAGAAAACCAATCTGTATTCACTTGACTCCCACAACAAGATCTTTAGAAAAGAATTAAATACCTAAAGTCTCAGTCAAACAAAATGAGCTTGACTTAAGGCTACATGTGGTCACTAAACAGAGGACCTTGTAAAAAAATTATCAGATGTGTTGGTTCCTTTTTTTTATTGGGGCTCTAACTTCTGGGATTAATAAATAAGCAGGCTTTGTGAGTCCTCAGGAAGTGCAAGGCTTGGATGAAAGGTGTATCCTGATATGGGACATAGTGATGTATTTCCATTCAGAGTTGAGATCTTTGCAGTCCTGTGTCAAGAGACAGCCAATACGGATACAAGGGGAGTTATTTAGCTTGACTCCAGGAACTGCAGGGGGATGGCTGTGGTGAGCCCGTGGAGTAAATGTGCTTCCACTGGGCTGAACTCCCAGAAAATAGTGGGTGGTGACAATTTTTAACCCCATGAAGAAAGGAGGTGTTGCTGCATAGAGTGATCCCTCTTGGTTTCCTTTCACAAAGAGCACAGGGGAATGGGGGTAAAAAACCTTTTTGGCAGAGGGGAAATTAAGCAGAAAACCTTTCAACTCTGAATAAAAGGATAATTTCTTTACTAAGGTGCAGGTTTGACCTTTTTTATCTGTCTGTTTTTTGGAGAGTTGTTTTCTTAGTTGGTTTTCTCAGCTGGTGTCTCCCCACCCCACATTTGAAAGACTTGGGTGTAGGCAAAGCAGTGCATGCGTCTGGGAACAGGTTATTCTAGCTGCAAGAAAGAGGAAATGGTATTCAAAAAACCCATTTAATTAAATGACAGCACTTGGGATTTCATTTAATTCACATTACAGGAGGAATTTAGACTTCCACTGCTACCACCTGCTGCCAGGCTGAGCTGTGAGCGTTGTTCCTGCGTCTCACCGATGCAGGTGAACTTACTGCCGAACCACTTTCACAGTCCAGAAAGCATGACATTCCTTGTTACCAGTGGGAGGAAAGGCTAATTGAGAAGTGTGTATAAAAGCTGTAATGAGTAGCATTTACATGTATTGATTAGAAGTAGGGCCACAGTCTCTCATTTATCACCACCAGCAGCTGTGAAATTTTCCCCACGTCGATTGGCACGGCTCATATTCCCGCTCCTCTGGTTCTTTATTGCTTTTTTCTTCCCCCCACCCGCCCTGAACCAGAGTGCTGATCCACCAGCTGGAATGGGCTGGTAATTACTCCGGCTTCTCCACCAGCTGCCACAATTGCCAAACCGCTGGAGTGAAAAATTCCATCCTGCATTTCCGATTTTTTACATTACCACTGCATAATCATATTTGACGAATAATTAACCCGGGTTAATACTTCAGGGAGCCATTTGCAAGTAAATTGATAAGTTGAATGCTGTAAAGGCGCACAAGGGCTAAAGGCTTTAGGAAGCTGCTCAAAACAGCCCACTGACTGTGCTGTTTTAATACTCACACACCTCTTGACCATCTTAATTAGGAGTGGACTGTAGGTGCTGTCCTCCAGCCTCCTTTAACAGACTGTGGTTCAGGAGGAGGGAGAGGATGGGAAACACACTCAAATTAAACTCTCCACTCTATCTCTCATGGCAGTGGTGCAATGGATGTGAACAAGTGCACTTTTCCTCCCTTTTAGATTCAGAAACAGACACTGTTAGATCAGAAACTTGTTAAACAGGGTTGAAATCAATGTAAACTTTCCCTGCCAGCTCATTGGAGGGCAGGGTAGGAGAGCTGTTTCCCCTGCCATTAACAATAGCAAGCAGGTCAGTGAGAGAGCAGAGCCCTTTTGGAATTGTATGTATGAGTATTTTTTTTTTTTTTTCAATTAAGGCAGCTGCACGGTGTTTTAAGTGCATGCCTGTTCTTTGGGATTGATCCTGGATTTCTGAGATAAGTGAAAAACCTCTCTATGTGAATTCTGTGTTTTATAAATCTACTCTTTCTTCAGCTTCAGTTTTTAGAGTGTTTGGCATAATCTTATAAGGAGCAGGGTTGCAGCAAATAATAGGTGATTTGAATAAATATTTTTGGTTTGTTCTGCACAAACCAAAAACACACAAACCAAAGCCCAAAGCCCAAAACTGCAATGAATTTCTCTTGTGTTGATTTTTCTGGCAGAGTTACTGTTATATAGGCAAATATTTCTTCCTCGAGGTGGCCAGTAAATGCCATATAAACGTTCTGTAGCATAGTTTTGGATAGAGCAAGATACACTACTTAGAGGTAAATGAGAGTCACATTATTGCAGATCTTAACTGGGGTTTGCTTTATTTTGTTTTTTGCTATTTGGCAGCATTCCTTAGATTCAGGAAAAAATTCATAAGGACTATTACAGTATGTTTCTATTTCTGGGGAGACATGATGGAAAACAGTGACTAAATTATGTGAAAAAATAAAAGAATTGGTCACTTAGAATTTTCATATGAACTGTGTAATTTGTTGTCTTTCCAATATTTCCACTCTAACTCCTGGTCTTTGGGAACATCTGTTTGGAGTCTTGGTGGCTGGTCTGAGGTTCTCCACGCACATGCAAAGCTGTAAATCAAGAGAACAGTTAATGGATTTGTGTATCACACACTTGGTGGCATTCCCTAAGCAGAGTACCATCAAGACATGGTTAGCAATTACAGAGCAATTCTCAGCCCAGCACCTTGCCTAGCTGAAATCCCTGTGCAAAGCCCTGTGAGCTCCTCATGGAGCCTCAGCATGTCCCATCACTTGTGTACCAGGAATACTATGAAGATAGTGAATGAACATGTGGAAATTACAAAAGCCATTTAAGTTATTTTATCTCCACATGAAAAAATAAAAGTAGTTAAATAAAAACATAAGCGTTAGGGTTTAAGAGTTCAAAGCAGTTTTATTAATCACTAAGATGACTCAGGAGATAGATGCAGCTGGGTTTATTTAAAATTAAGCATTGTCACTATGTTTCTATGAAGAGCAAGTCTTTCTTTTACACAAAACCCTCTTGCAAGTGAGCTGATCATGGGAGCAGGTTTGGGTAGGCTGCCATGAAATTATAAACTGGGTACCTGAAGGCAACATAATTTTTTCTTGAAAGAAGCAACATTTCTTTAAGAAACAAAAACCTTGATCATGTAGAATATTATTTTTCTATTATGTCATTTGCTTTAAATAATAGGGGTTTATCAAAAAAGCTTAAAAATTATCTTACCTTACATGTAGTGGTTTACTCTATTGCTAGTGAGAGCCTAAGGATTTCTGGGTTGTCATTTGAAGTCTCTGTAGTTTCAGAGAATTTCAAGAGAAGGAATAACACTTTAAAATATGAGGTTTTCATGAGTTTTAGTGATTTTATTATTTTTTTGCAAATAAACTTAGTTTAGTAAATATTTTATAAATAACTTATTCATTGCCAGGAGAAAGGACAGCCAATCCTGAATTTCCTCTTTAAAGCACAGTCTGACAGCTGCATCTGTTGTGGTGGATTTATGAGCCCTGTGTAAATCCCTGCTTGAAATTTGGTGCAGAGGGTTTTCATTGCAAACATGATACACTGAAGGCTGCTGTAGAGGATCTGCTAGATCTGCTAGAAGAGCTGCTGTTCAAAACTCTCGTGTGCAATGTGCATTTGCCTTAGCAAATGTTTTTAGAAATTGAGGCAAGCATTTCAGGGTGTGGCCCAGTCACAGTAAGTATGAAAGGAATTAGTCTTTTCAGTTTTGTTTTCCTTCACTATGCAGCTTTCCAGGCCTGCCTTATGGTTTTCATGTGGACAAATTGTCTTATTGTCTACTCAGCTGTTTCTGTAAACAGCCTCTTTCAAACCTAAATAGAATGGCATGGCATGGCCTGGCAATTTGGAAAATAAATAAAGAATAACACTTATATGACTATCCTGCTGCATTCCCCCAGCATTTAAGTGGTCAGAGCTTCTGTGCATGCTGTACTGAAAGTCAGCGCTGGGCATTTGTCACTGTGTGTGGTAATGCAGGGGAAAGCAGCTCCTTTCAGAGCTCAACTGTAGCACTGAGTGAAATCAATGGCCAAACAATCTAACACAATTGGTCACATATTGATAGAATTAAACACCGCTGTTAACGTGACTTGTCATTGATCTGACAAAAACAGAGTCCAGGGTAAAAGTCGCCTGAAGCCTTTTGATTGTGTTTACATAGCAAAGGTTGGGAAATTTTTCGCTCCATCTGCTTCTAACATTTTTTTTTTTTTTTTTTATCACAATACTCTTCACTCTAGAAAACACTTGCAGAACTTTAACCTCTTCATTGTCAGAAACCTGACACAGACACACACATAGCCCCACCCACCGTGCCAATTCTCTCTTGGATGAGAGCACTGAGTTTCTTTTCCCAATCCCTACACAGGGGAATGTTTACATCAGCTACTCCAAGAATTGGGAAGCTCCTGCAGGTTGGGGGGCATGGTCACCTGGATCAGCTGCAGGCAGTGTTGCCAGCACGCAGACACAAATGGTGGAATACAGAACATTCCTGCTTTCAAAACAGGGTATGTATCTGGAAAGTAGAATTAGGTCCATCTCTTCTGGTGCACATATCTGGATTGTGCCTGTATTCGCATAGTGGTTCAGAGGGTAAAAATACCAATAAAGGCAGCAATTAAAAGGTTCTTTGCTAATACCACTTGAAACTAGTCTGCATTTCAGGAATCAGTTTTATTGAGCTCAAGCTTTGCATCTGTAGTTTAGTGTTGGCCTTTTCTTGGTGTGTCAGAAATCAAAAGATTTTGGATTATGAAATCTTCAGCTAGCTGGAATAACTGCCATACATGCTGGAAACAAATTTCTAATGAGTGCCTGAAAGATCTGAGCAAATTGCTCCAGAGTATTTGCAGGGGAAACGTGTTCTTATAACGCTCCTGAGTTCTCTGATCTGACCTATAGCCATGCTTTGCTTTTAGGCTGATTGCAAACCTGGTAATGTTTTCTAAAGTACCTCAAGATGAAGGAGCCTGGGTTTGTAAAAAAGCATGTCTTAATGGTAACTCATAGTCACAACATGTCAGCCCTGCGTTTCTGCACTGTTCACAGTGTCAGGATAGGCATTCTCACCTGCTCCATTCTCACAATCACTTCTCCCTCCTCTCCTACAGCTCCTTGCCTCTTAGACGCCTGCTTTGTTTGCTGTAATCTTTGTGCTGTGCTAGGGGTTATAGACACTTGACACTTTGATAGTGGGTGTTGCTTCTTTGTTTATGTGCCTGCTGCTGACAGTGGTGTTGGCAGGCTGTGCTCCTGCACGCCCACCATGGTGCACGGATTCCTGGGCAGCCCGAGCACCCCGGGGTGACCAGCAGCAAAAGGCTGCCTCACATCCCGGTTCTGGGGGAGAGAAAGGAGTAGCTGTGTTGGCGAGGCTTTTGTTCATTTTTTTCCCTGATGTTACAATTGTATAATAAAGCTTTCCAGCCAAGTTCGGTGTAGATATTGCTGGTGGATTGTTGTTGCCTGTGGCAGCCGTGACGGCAAGATTTGCTGTGCTGTATGCAGCCTAGGGACTCTGAGGCAGGTTATCACACCTCCACGGCTCCTTCCTTTAATTCACAAGCCTTGCAAAGATGTAGTGAGTGAGGGAGGGGGAAGAAACTTTAACTTACACGGGAACACAGTCACAGTGGGGAGAGAGTCATATAAGACTTGGGACGCTTACTTGCACTTCTTGCAGCATTACAGAAGCAGACGGGTTTCTTCTGAGTGGAGTACGATTTTTTCCCAAGATTATTAGCTGAAAGATATTCCCCCAGCAGGAAAGGAGCAAAGATACCTGTGCACAGGGTTTGTGTTCTCGCAGCCTGAAGCTCTGTGAGATGTGGTGGTGGTGCTAACCAACCTTCTCCACGTCCTAATCATGAAGCACTGGTGCATATACCAGCAGTATACTCATCTGAACTGGAAATGTGAAATGCTTGGAAAATATTACCCTGTACGGAAGTCGAAAGCTAATTGCCCATCATGACAATTCCTGTTAGACTCATACATTTGAAGTCTCAGTGTGAACACTAAAAGCTCATTCCAGGGGTTAAAGAACCCTACTGACAGATGGGATGTCAGGAGGGAGACATAATTGCACTACAGAAGTGGTAACCTGTACGTCTCGGGAAAAGAATAGGACACAGCTCCTGTATCTTGAAAGAAATAGCTGTGGCTAGATCTTTGAACTCTATCAAGAAAGATCACACTACCAAGAAGGCAGCAATGTGATGTGGCCTTCCTTCACACAAATGCTGTCTTCATCCTTCTCTCTCAGTTGTACCCCTTCCCTTTTCTTAAACTGATCTAAAAGACCTACAGCTTGGTGATAGTGTCATGAAATGCCCTGATGAAGGATGTAAAGAATGTGTCAATGTCAAACATCATACTGCACTATGATGGCAACATAAAGGGAGTGCACACACAAAGGCTTTCTTCCTCTCATCTTTCTAGGCAGTGGTTTGAATAACTTTTATGAAAGTTCTTCAGCAATTGTGCATCACTGATTTGGATGCTTATAGGACCTTCAAAATCTGTTGAAACAAGAACAAATTATGTGAATTTCCATCATTTCAGACTGAGTCCACATCTGAGTACTGCTTGGGATTTTAGAGAGATTGCATTTACCCAAAGTTGGGAATTAAAGGTATTTTCATCAGACATTGAGTTGCATTTTTTTTTGAGAAGCCTTACCTTTAGTGTGATTTTTAACCAAAAGAAATTAAAAACTATTAAAGGTGAGTAGACTAAATGTATTTATCTCAGTATAGTTTTCATACCGCCTTATTAGAGAAAACTCAGAAATGTTTATGCTATTTCATCATTCATTGCAAATAGAATGGATTAAAAAAAAATAAATCTCTTCATGTTTACTTGACACTCCTTTGTGTTTAGAAGACAAAATTTAAGGACTGCAGTTATCTTTTATCTTCTAAATTTCAAAGGAGCAGAGATTTTTGTTGAAATCTCCAAATGTAGTCCTTAGAACTACAAGTCTATATTTGCTGTGCTTCTCTTTGAAATTTTAATCATCAGCAAATAGAAATTGTTTATAACAGCTGCTCAAAATTTGTGTCAATTAACTTTTTTAGGCTTCATAGGATGCAGAAACAATGGCAAACTATAGCCTGAATGTGTTCCTATTCACTAGAACATAGTACTTAATTTTAAATGAGGAGCTAGTTAAATAAGTACATATAACATTCACATTATTTCATCACTTACATTATTGTTTAACACTCTAACAGAGCATCAAAACTAAATATCCTCAATAGGGTTGCAGTGATGTCTTGTGGTTACTGGAGACATTTTAAACAGTGCAGCCAGCTGCATGAGGTTTCTGTGCTGTCTTTATCTCTTTGTGTCCATCAAGTGTTCAGTTCTTATTACAGCTTACTTATGCATCCTAGGATTGAATTTTTTCCCTTAACTTAGACAACTGGCCGGTCAAGGACAGCTCTTGAAGTGGGGTCGAGGTATCTGCAATAAATTATCAAAGGCCTGTGAAGCCAGTTTCATCTAAAATTAAGCCAAGTCCTGTTCAGACCCTAGCATGCAACTGGAATTCATGGGAGCCTAGCTTGACACGTCTCAGGGAAAAGTCTTAATCCTTCAAGCAGAAGTCTGAGGAACCTGGCATGACAGGCTGTATATGATAAAGCTGTGATGATCTGCCAAGACTAGTTTAGAACTTTCTTAATTGCCCTAGCTGTATTTCTCACTCATACTGTTCTTTTTCCAGAGGGTCTTTAAACCTACTGGCATGGTAAAATATGGATGGGCCATTTGGACTGATGAACTTTTAATTATCCGTATGCCACAGTGTTTGTGCAGTGAATGTGCTTATTTGTGCCATGGCTTCTTGGTTTGATAAATATTTCTGTGTGCCTATAACCCTACTGATATAATTTCACTGATGGGAGGGGACCTCCCCACCCTGGTTCATGGAAGTGCAGGGACAGAGTGGGCATGGGAAGTGAGGTTTTCCTGGCACTTGCATCATGTAAGGTGTGGACAATCCCTGATTGGGCCTGGTGCCTCCCTACCACTGTGCAATGCCTCCATCCATTGTATCAGTTCTAGGATAAAAGAGAGTACATGCAAATATACCTGGAGAAAAATAGTATTTGTTTTGCTGCAGTTGTAGTTTTCATTCTCAGGTGTATTTGGATCAAGCTGAACTGAACAAGGCTTAGAGGGATCCAAAAAATCTGGAAAAAAAAATAAGAAAGCCACTTAAAATATCTTTTCACTACATAAAATTGTAATGACATTGAAGTGTTTTCAGTGGAGACTTTCTAGTGTAGAAAATGTGCTGATTTAGGAAGCCAAGGCTTTCCCTTTTAGAGTAATATTCTGTATGTTTTTATATAAGAGTGTGGTGAAAGGCTTTCACCTTAAGCCTACCATTAAATCAGGATACTCATTGCTATATCCAGAGCTAATTTAACTTTTGATAGAAGCTTCATGTTTTGCAGAGTGATAAAAGAGAACATGTTGCTGGAGCTGAGAGACTGGAATCAAATAATTACCCATTGAGTCACTCAGCTAATCGGGGGATTAAAGGTTAAAAAAAAATCCATGTGAGATGCATTAATGAGATATTTCTATGTGACACAGCAAGGTTTGAATGACAGACGCATGTCATGCCTTGCAATATCATTTGGAGAAAGTATCCACCTAGATTTTGTAGCTCTGTATTATTTGTAATGCAGTGTTTTCTTAAAAAAACCAAGAATGATCGCTTATTGTTTTACAGCGTGTTTATAAACACTGGAAATCTGGTCAGAAGAATGAAAAAAATTATCTATCATGATTACTGCAATAAATCCAAGGAAAGAATAAGGAAAGCAAACTTAGGGAAATGTCTGTTGGCATATGAAATGTTGTGTATTGCATGATCTGTCTATGGGACGTGTGTGACTTCATACAGGAGTGGCAGCAGCTGTGTCTGCACATGCAGCATCAAAGACAGAATTCATGTCCTGAATGAAAAAACTTTGGTGCATGTCCAGGAGTCAGTCTGTCCAGCAATTAATATTAGTGCTATTCTTCCCTTTTGATTTAAATCTCTTTGGAGGGAAGGGCAACCTTCAGCATCACATTGTTAATTTTGCCAACATACAGAGGAACTGTTACCCAGGTTCCAAGGTTTAATTAACTAGGTAACCACAGCACACTGTTCCTCCAGAAGAATGTTCAGAGCCCCACACAGTACAGTGTTTCCTGTCTGTGTACCTGCCAGTCACTCATGTCCTTTTTTAAGAGCAGGGATGATGCACTGGACCAGTCCTAGAGGCAAATATGCAGCAACTCTGTGCCTCCCTCTCTGCAGAGCTTGGAGGCAGTGGACAAAGAATTAGGTTTCCTTCTGTTGAACATGTGGGAAAGATCTCTTTCTTGAAATAAGCATTTCACAGAATTAGATAACTGATGATGAGAGAAATTCCCTTATGTAAAAATAATATTTCTCTAAAATAGTTATGCTTCTACTCATTTTTTTTTTAATGCACAGTGTAAAATCAAGAGTTTTTTAAGAACTACCATGTAGGTGTTTGACAGTATCAGCAGCGTTGAAAACTAACATCTTTCTCAATTTCGTGCATTTTTGGAGTAAAATTAACACCAATTAATTTTCACAATTAGATGCTAAGTTTTGATTGTTTGGGTGGGTTCTTTTAAATAAAAGCAATATGGGACAGTGATCCTGGTTCATCCTGGTTCTGTTTTGTCTACATGTGAACCATACCCAGCCTCACATGAGACCTAGCATACAGATCCTTTCCACTGCAGCTGAAAATTGTGTCTGAATTTCTGAGTTCTGCTAGTATGTGCCTTGTGCACTGTCACTGTGTTCAAGATGCTGAAACATAGGTAGGTCCAGCCTGTGTGGGCTGGCACTAGGTTCTAGGAGGGATGAAGGTTACTGGCTGACCCAGATGTGAATCCTGCTTCACTAAAACAACAGATGTTTGTGCCTGGCTTTCTTCATGGGTGGAAAAGCAATGGAGCTGTTTCACTGAAAGAAGATGGAGAGGAACATGTGTCTTAGAGGGCACAAGGGTGCAGGGCTGTGGGTTGTTATCTTGGGAGAGACTCAGTTTTGTGTCCTGAGTCAGATATTAGTGCCCCAAGACTTGATCAAGTATGGAAAGCACTGGGGTGCTCTCTGTTCCTAGGAAGCCTGGTCCCTTTCTTACTGCCTCCTGTTCTGGTTGCAGACTGAAACTGTATTCCTGATGTTAGAAATAACTGTTCTGCTATAAGTTAGGAGTACTCTTCCTCTTCTGAAAATGGAATTTTGGTGAAATTCAATGACATGGTTTTAGGTATTTTGGCATTTTCCAATAGAAAAATAAAATAACTTAGAATCAGAAATTTTCTGCCTGGGTCTGGAGGTAAAATTATTCCCATCTTGAGACACAGGCTTTTTAGCAGTCCCCATTGCCAAGCAGGGAAAATTAAATAATCAAAATTCTGATGTATTTAAAAAATAAGGAAGCTTGTAAATTTAACTTTAATTGGTTTATACAGTATTGGGACTTAAATAACATAAGAGGGTGACTTTTTTTATTTAATAGACAAAAAATTACATATTGCTGGTTTACTTCTTTTGGTCAAATTGGAATGTTGATTGTTGTATTATCTCTTTGTAATTCCATGTTTTGTTCAAGGGATTTTGTGGCATTAGGTGCTGTATAAGTACAGGACAAAAGGATGGAGCTATACCCAGAAACTGCAGAATTTTTTAAAATGGGGAAAATATAAGGAGGCTGAGAATATTGAATTAAATAGTGGAAATGAAAGGTAAAGGATTTTGGGCACTGTTTCTGCTAGACCCTTATTAATTCCAAGATGTGCCAAAATGTTCCAAATTTTCATAAGCTACATGTTCATAAACTACAAATTTTCTTTAACTACAATATAGCTCAGTGTCAGGGAATGGAACCCTATAATGCTGAAGCAACATAATATAGATGAGCAGATATAGACAAGCAGAAATTTTGTTGAAGCCGTTTCTTCATTTTATTTATTCTTATAGAAATGAGAAGAGCAGGATATACAACAGCAAGAAACATAGCATGGGTTTTGCATACATAGAAAAACAAAATAGAAATAGCAAGGCATTGATACACATAAGAAATATTGTATCAATATTTTAGTTATACATCAGCTTATGAGTACTATATTGATCTGTTTTTCTTCTA
This sequence comes from Oenanthe melanoleuca, assembly GCF_029582105.1. NCBI lineage: Eukaryota > Metazoa > Chordata > Aves > Passeriformes > Muscicapidae > Oenanthe > Oenanthe melanoleuca. The sequence continues at coordinate 95,483,740 of NC_079335.1, forward strand.
GCATCCAGATAAGATTAGTGTTACATGCATGGAGCTTCCTTAGCTATTGGATGCCAGGATTAGTGATTGAAGCATAGAGACTGGTAGTCAAGAAATCCTGATTCAAGAGATGGACAAAGCAATCCTGACTTTCTTTTCTTGCTTTCCTTACCTGATACTGTAACCAGAGAGACACTTTGTACTGTATTGCAGAACTGATGTCATGTACCTACTGGACAATTTGAGTGGTTTTAAAGTTTTGTATGTGCAGAGTCTCTGTCATTCTGGTCCATGAGTATCCCTTTCAGACTGTGGCATTTTTTCTCTTTGTAGTATTTGAACCACAAATGGTAGCTGGAGGCCAAAGCTGAGCGTTGTTTCAGACACTAAATAAGTGTCACAGGTGTGTCACCATAGGTGCCACTGCTTGCAGGTGGCTCCTTCCACATCCCCAGATGCCTTGTGCCTCCTCCTGACAGAGGTAGCCTTGTGTCCTCTCCTCTCTGCCAAATAATGTCCTCATTCAGAGCTTGCTGTGTGTCTCTGCATCTCAGAGATCTGAGCAACACTTCTGGTGATGTGTCTTATTGAAGATAACAGTGGAAATAATAATAAAAGGAATCAGCGCCTTAGGAAAATGGGGTTTCCCAAGTATCAAGTCCTGATCAAAGTTTCCTCTCTCCTTCCTTGTGTTTTTTGTAGGAGAGAGAGTGAATAGGAAAAACAAGTCTTGTAGCTGCACATCATGACAACAGATAATAGTAAGAAGTTTTAGTGGCCTTTCCTGCCTTAGTGCTGGCACTCTCTGACAATTTGGGCATGCTGAATAAGAAGGATACAAAGGAGAACTGATCCTGTACAAAGGAAATACAGAGTTATACAGAGAAATAAAGAAATTTAGATTACAGTCTTCCAGAGGAAAATGTTTTTATGAGCCAGCTTTGCTTTACAGCTCTGAAAAGCTATCGTTTTCCTTGTCATGTCTGAAATATATTAGTGTCAAGAAAGTGCTTCTCAAGTAAACTATGCTTTTGAGTTTATGAGATGCAGGGTTTGATACTGTTCCTAGTGATGTCTGTTAGAGCTTCTCTACCTGGCCTTATTGGAAATCAGTTCAAGCATAGTAGTAATGAGAAGGACCTGTTTTCCTTTTTATTCTCACTTAAAATCCTCTTATGGTATTATGAATAACCTGCTTTGCCCTGCTAATTACCATTTTCGGGTACAAGTCCATCACTAAAGTCCCAGGGCTGTGTTGCATGAGGCTTGACCAAGCCCTGATAGAAAGTTACACTACTGCAAGCCAAAGAAGAGCCATAGAACTCTTACATGTTTCGTAAGCTCCTGCAGTCTCGTAGTCTCAGGTTTGCCTTCTACCTTCAAATATCCTTTTTTTTTGTTTGGGGGTGGGAGGAAGTGAGAAAGAAAGAAATATGAAGAAATCAGACAGGTAAACAGGCTTTGCACAGGGATTTTTAACACACCACTGCTTTTATTTAAAGCATGCTGTTGATTCTATTTAGCAACTCTGCTGCCAAGCTCCAAACCCAATCTAGTTCAAGCTTCCCTTGAGAGTTGCATTTACTGAATCTGTGGTGAGTCAGAAAGCATTACTACCTGCCTCATTGTGCTCCTGGGAAAAGAGGAGCTGAAGAGAAGAAGCTCTTTTGCCTTTTTGTGTTGGGTTCTGATTTGATTTGCTCCCATCAGCCGAACAGATACTCTTTTGGGAGTGACTTCCTTCTGTGGCTGCCTCCATGACAAGCTGGCATTCCTCAACAGGAGCCAATTGCCTGTTTGTTTCATAGCAAATAGGTCAAAGACTTTCTTTTCCAGGCTCAGGTTTGTGTACTTTCAGTCTGCAGCTGAATAGACAATTCATCTTGCCCCTAACCCAGGCTTGCTTCCCCTTCTCCAAGCTCATACTTCCTAGCAGGGTGTATTTCATATCTGCAGAAAAATATTGCAGATTCTCTCCTGAAAGCTGCATGTAATACTAAATGCTAATTTTTCAATGGCAAAAGAGAATGCATTGCTATTTGATATGAATTTCATTTTTACAGGCTTTCCATGCCACTGCAAGATCAACCCACGTACATTTAACCTCTTTAGGTTAGTGATAGATGTGATTCTCCTTATCCTAAATATCCTTTCTCTGCATCTCATCCATCCAGAACATGTATATTGAAAATGCATTGATTTGTGAAGAAATCCTGAAATTCTTTTCTCTTTCCACCCGAGATATGGGTCTATTTTAGCATTAGATTTTAAAAGATGAAAATGATGGATACACCAAAATAAAAGCAGACAGAGTTGATACTAAGGCCTTTTCCGTATTTATCAGATGGCAGAAAAAAATAATTGAAGTAACATGACTGCAACTCCATCATCAATTTATTTCTTGAATCTGTTTTGGTCCTGCAAATGTTTCATGTTCTTGAGGTGACAAATTTAAATTAATGTAAAAAGAATGTAAATAGGTATTTAAAACAAACTATTGATGCATTTTAAGTTTCTCTAATTTACCTTTATTGCTGGTGTATGTAACTCCTGCAAATTTCAGATGCAAAAATTTGCTTAAAGATGAGACAATTGAGGGGACTGACTTTCAGAGGCATATTTATTTTGTAATTCTTTATCATTCAGAATGATGCTGAAGGATAAACTAATACTAAAGAAGACAGAGGGAAATTGTATTTTTACTTGTGTAGGCATCAGCCTGCTTGTATTTATGTGAGGTGATCTGGGGATAGTTCTACACAAAAAGGAAAGGAGGAGGTAAATATATATACACATATATGGTACAATGTTATTTTTAAAAAATGAATAATAAAATATTTATTGAATAAGACTTGTTAAAAGCACCCAACTTCTTCCAATGGTTTGTGCTATATACAGAAAGACAGCATTGAGCAACAAAATAAGTTTTACTCCTTTTGCATTAAGATTACATTAATGTGTTATTTTCTTCTGATATTTTTATTGTCATATGCATTTTAGTTTACTTCTTTCTCTGATTTTTTTGAGTGGGCTTTCAGATGGTGCAAATGTGCAGTGCTTCCCCACTATTCATGTTTTAGCTGGGTCTGGACCTCTTGAGGAGAAAGTGTAGTTAAATTTAGTTGACAGCATTTCCCCCTTATTTTTCCATTTCTGATTAATTTTTACCATGCTAATATTTTAAAGATGGCAGGTAAATCTTTTTGTTATGAACCAGTAATTCACATTTAGCCAAAAGGTCCTTGTCCAGCGATCATCTTTCAAACCAATGGGAGTCTGTCCACTTGCTCTTTTGCCATTGGGGGGTTTATGTGTTTCAAGTGCTTTGCCAGACTGTGGTTTAAGCAATCAAAGATGCACACCAAGGGCAGAACTTGCACATGCCCTCTGCAGCCACTCTTGTCAAGCCTGTTTCCTCCTGTTCTTCCCACAACAATCATGCCATATCTCATGGGTTGTGCTGACACCAGAAAAAACACTGAGTGATGAAAAATTTGGCTTCCTAAGTTTAAAATTATCTTCAATTTATTCTGTCATTGCAGTTCTTAGGATACTAGCCACACATCTTCGTGTCCCGTGATGTGATGTCCACTTGGTAGAACCAAGGTATTGTGAGGCTTTTTTCAAGGACAAAGCTGACTCCAAATGATCTCTTTGATGTCTTACACAGCTTGGCAAAGCTGTTCAGTTCTTTAAAAGTTTAAAGTAATGTTGCAAATGCTGTGCTCCACTCTGGAGTGCCCTGTCCTGAAGCAGAGCTGGTACTTCTGATGGCTGGCTTTGGTTGTGAAGTCCTCTACTGGTTTTGACACCACAGTATTATGGACCATCAGTGCTGAATGTAGGGGAAGGCTACAAAGGAACTGAAAAATCCCAATTCCTAATAGCCCTAATCTTAATTTTTGTTTTTGGTGTCTTATAAAACTTTATGAAGATGAGGTGACTGAGAGCTGCATTTTAAGACATGGACATGCCATTGTTGGCACATGGTGATAGAATTATAGAGAACAAGAAACAGCTTTCTCCATTCCTTTTTTGATACTAGAAATTATTTTAGGTCCTCTTTAACTGGGATACTGAACTCCTGTTTGGTAAAGGCTTTTCCAAATATGCTGTTTGAAGCCCCTAAACAAAGATCTTTTCAAAACCCATCAGCCAGGGCTTCCCCTCTCCCACCACCTCAAACCTTTCTTGATTTTTAAAAAGGACAAAAACCTTTGAAATACTATTATTAACAATTTATTGTTAATAATAATAAAACCTTGTCATTTTTTTAGATTTGCTGTTGAAAATAAAAACAAATAAATGTACACGTTTTTCTTGGTTTTGATTTCTTTGTGTTGATGGAATATTGACTTTAAAATGTGCAGGTGAATGTTTAATTAGTCATATCATTAATTGCTACCATGTTAATCCTGCAAACTAAAACATGAACCTCTTTTTTAGAGAGAAATCCTATTGATATGTGGGTATGCACTGGATGAAAAATACTTTTGTTTGTATGAATGGAGCTACTCACAAGAGTAAAGTCCCCTAGTAAAGTAGGAGTAGGTTGTGTTGGGGCTGTGGTGTCAGCCTAGTTATTTGCAGAGGCACAGGGACACAGTGGGAAGCAGAAGCAATTTCTTTTATATTGTGCATGAAAATCCATTCATGTTTCCAGAAGGGTCTGCTTTATTTCCACTTTATTAAATGTAGTCTTGCTTATCCTTATACCAATTGTGTGTGTGTGTCTGTTTTCTGAATGTATCTTCCTTTCTTTATTGTAATGTGGGAATATTGTATTTTGCAGTCTGTAAATTAGATATTTGATTCAATGCAGTGGCAGAACACAAGAGTGTTAAAAATGTCCAATTCCAGCAGGTAAAGCCAAGGGATGTTTAAAGCTTGGTGCATATAATGTTTATATTACATTAAGTACTGTGTTATTGCACAGGATGCTTATTGTTGGAGTCTGCAGGGAGAATCAGTTCCAAAGATTTCAATTTCAATAAACTGATTATGCAGTTCCACCACATGCAATTAGGATAGTAGTAATGAAATGGTTATGAAGTCCCTTGGCATTCTGTAGTTATTTTTTTAATTTTGTGAATAACATCAGGAGCATTCTGGAGGGAAGTGTTTATGTATTTATTTATTATTGATCTAAAAAATACATTTAACATTACTAGTTATTGCAACTCCAGTCTCAACAACAGGAAGGAGATAAGCTGTTTCCACATTATTAAATGCAGGATGCCTTGGGAATCAAGAAGATTTAGCCTTTATATAAATATATTAAATATTAATGAATAGTAATTACTGAAATTAATTTATAGCTACATTTAATTTTCTAGTAACCTCTCATTGCTTTATTCCTTTGTTGCAAACAATGCATATTTAAATAGAGAACCTTAACAAATACCTTGGATGACAGAATGATCTTGTCTACTGATCAGAGTGCTTCATAAAATGAAAAGAATGTGAATCCAATCAATGCTCTTTGCCTCAAGAAGAGAGGCATCTCACATCTTCTGAGGGGAAAAACATGGGCAACAGAGGGAGGATTCAAAAACTTATAGATTGTTGTCTTTTACTACAGGTTACACTTAGCCATTTTGGAATACACTATTAATATCACCTCTTTTGAAAAGCCTAAAAATACAGTTTCTCATAATTTTGTGTGGAATGTTTGAGTTTTTGCAGCTTGAAGATCTTTAGGTTCTTGGGAAGAATGATTGAATTTATCTCACATGCAACTTTTTGTCTCCACAGTTTTCTACCTTTCCAGACACCAAAAACATTTATTGTTGTTTTGTGGTTGATTTTTCCTTTCCTTTGAGCCCAGGTGTGGGCACAAAACAGCTCCAGAGGAAAGGTCAGTTCCAATTCTGGCATGGATTTGTAGTGTCATCTTGGACAGATCAATCTTGGGCAAGATCAGAGTCAATCTACTACCTGTGCCTGAGTTTCTCCATCATGGAAGTAGGTGGGGAACATCTTCTCCTTTTTACTGGTCTAAACAGTTAGAGGCAGGGAGAGAAACTTTTCTGTTGTTTCAGGCTGCTAGAACTAAGTTGTTGAAAATTAAGTTGGATATGAACTGTATCTTACTCTAACTCCAGAGCTTCTAGACTTCCAAAATGCTTATGAACTCCCTTTCTTCTTATTTTTTTTTCCTTCTTTTTTAATGTAGATTACAAGGAGGGAGAAACATATATATGAAAGATAAAAGAAACAGTTCTGCTATATGTTCCTACCTTTTTTATGTTCAAACTTTGACTGTTTTTTATTGGGAATAAGACAAATGAATGAGTCTAAATATGAGGACCACCAGAGATCTGTGAGAAATTCCACAGTTCTTACATAGGAAGAAAAGAAAGCCATGGATTGTTGCCTTCAGAAGACATGAGCACCAACTCTCACCAGCTCAGGCAACAGAAATCACAATAAATTTTCCAAACAGAATGTCACAGAATGGTGTTGTGCATATACCAGTGTGTCTAAGGGGATCTGTACAGTTTGATAATGCTAATCACTTGAGTCACTTTGTTGAGTTATTCTCACTGTAGATAATGGTGGTGGGGAAGTGTATTCATTATCTTCTTCATGTTTGGTTGATTGCATGTAAACAGTGGTGGTTTCTCTCATTTGAATTGTCTGCTGGTATCTGGTACAGATCTGACAAACAAGACACTTTAAAATGCATAATAAATTTATGATAAGAGGGATTTGCTGGGTTCCAAGGATGATGAGATCATGTCTAAAGAAATATTTAAGTCAGATGTGGGACTTAGATTCCTCTTGGGGGTGACAAAGGGAATGGCTCAGCATTTTCTGGGACCTTGGCAAACAGTGGAGTTTTCAAATGTTCCTCGTGGTCTTTATTAGAAGGTGTCATGATGTTGACATGCTATATCAAACCTAGGAAATCAATTGATTTCTTTTTACTGAATTCAGTTGAGTTGGTGTCACACCATGCAGAAGTAAGTTCACTGCCCATATAGAGTATCCCTGGCTACCAGGATGGAGCAAATCTCTAGAGAGGGCAATTTCCCTTTGCAGACTAGATGCATCTAACTCACGATCAAAACTGCAATCTGACCAAACAAGCATGTATTAAATAATCTAGAGCCTTTTGTAACAATTAATGAATTACTTAATTAGTTCTTAATCAGCAGAGATGAGCTTGAAGAGTCTAAAAATTGTTAAGCACTCAGAACCAGGAAGACTTCCATGGGAATCCATGCTGAGAACACTGAATGTGTTGGCCAACATGGAGCTGAGCAACATGTCAACAAACAGAGGGCTGGGGAGGGCTGCAGGGAGTCTTTGAGTTACTTTGAGCATCGATTCAGACACGTTTTAGTATACAAAGTGCTGCCCTGGATCTTATCTCCTGGCCTGCTGCCAGGCTAATTTCCAAGCTCAATGCTTCATGCTGCCAGCCTGAGTAATCCATGTTTTTGTGTGTCTGGATAGACCAGCTCTGCCTGCTGTTGGTGCAAGGCATGCTCTCCTTCATGTGAGAAGCCAGACAGCCCCTCTGCACAAATTGCTGTGTGATTTGGAAGCAAGCCATAGTCCACAAGAAGAGGAGGTTTTGTGTAACACACTGTCAAACTGTCCTACTTTCTGGAATGAATGAGAGACCGAGGTGTTGGACAATGGTGTTTCAACTGTATTATATTGTGCCTGTCCAAACATTTGAGAAGAAGATTTTCAATATGGTTTGCTGCTTGACATTTTTTCCAGTTCTTTCTACCAGGGCACGATCTCATAGGATTAACTTTTGGGGTCAGGGTTGTAGGAATGACTGGTCCAGTATACTATAAGTCACTTTATGTGTTTGAGCCCTTCACATGAGTAGATGCCCAAAGATGAATGCTTTCTGAAGCAGCCATTAACACCTTCAGTTCAAGCTGAAGTTGAGCTGTTTAAGCTCACTCTGCCCTGACCCTGCTCTGCCCTCTGCACTGAACCCATATGGAGCCCATCCTGCTGATAAGAATATTTCTCTTGTGTTCTCCCTCCCAGCTGTTAATGCTCACCCCATCTGAGGCATTGCACACTGCAATGAATGGGATGCCAGCACATCATGATGTAGTAGATGCATAAACACATGCAGAAATGTGTGCTGTTGTATCTTCATGTTCTTTGCAGAGGACATGATTAAGCACAAAAACATGCATGCAGAAGGGTTTTGTTTAGCTTAATCCCTGTTCCTGTACATGTTGGCAGTGTGACTGGTTATACTGAAATGAAGTGTGTGCACTTAAAATTGATCACTAAAAGCTGTTGACCCATGCCTGCCTAATATAAGGCATATATAGGTGACATCTATAAACTCTAGCAGAGCTGGAGGACAGTTAAATCTTCACAGGATTCATCTTTTGTGTGAGCCACTGGAACTCTCCTGTATTCAGCTGAGCTGCATTAATGTCAGAGGGCAGAATCTGGCCAAGTGGATGTAAATTTGGGAAGAAATCTACTACCTTGGGACCTGGCCTCTAAAAAGGAAAAAAATTTTAAACCTCAAAATATTTACTGAGAACTTTGTTGCAGGGGTTTTTGCCTATTCTGTAATACAGATTAATGTAGTCAGGAAAGAATTATGTACTATTTACAGGTGAAACAGCTACATAAAATTCTCCAGGAATTTAGACCGTAGTAAGTAAATGACTGGAAAGCCTTTGCTGAGCACCATCATTGCTGCTGAAATGACTAACAGCTATAATCATATTTTGCTAATCATATTTGTTCTAATAAATGTTGGGATTTGTCATTTTTATTCATTTATTGGGCAGAAAATAATTCAAAGCAATGACTGTAGAGGTAGCCAGACCCATACAGTGTTGGGTCTGCTGTGCAAATGGGCCCTTGTTGCTTGACAGAGTGATGAACTTTTGAGTGAAAGTAGATGGTTGCCTGGTGACACAGGGATTGGCTGAAACAGTTGTGAGTTGGTAGAAATGGTAGTGAATGCCAAAGAAATTAATTTAGGGGAAAGCCCATACAAAGTAAATTTGTAGTAGCTTTTGAGCCAAAGGGATTGTAGTGATGCCTAAACATTTTGCACTGTTGAATTGTACTTACTATGGTGACAGTGAAATCTAAAAATTCCCAGTATCACCTGGGAGCATTGCTAGAGTCCTGCCAGAAGAGGGCATGGACTATGGAAAATCCTTGCTGCTTTGGTGCATCCCCCTGTTCAGTATTCACTGCTCTTGTCTAATCTGTAGATAGGAGTTTCATACAAAATTGACTGTGGATCTGGGCTGTTTAAAACAGTCCTTGTTAGTTGGAAAGATGATGGCTGTCACTTCTGGTGTGTTCTCAGGTGTTTGCAAAAGCACATGGGAAGGAAAAACTGTACAGGTCTGTCAGATAAATGAGTCCTTTTCAAAAATCCTAAATGTGGGCTGTGTTTGACTACTTAGTTTGGGATGTGAATTCACTCCTGGCCTTTATTATCTCTGGGAAGTTGTCCCTTAAGGTAATGGAGAAGAAAAAATTTCATGCTAATAATGCTGTCAGCTGCTATTACCACATCATTAGTATTTCTTGTCATTTATCCAAAGAGAGTGATAATTTCTTGATGTTCATTGGCATTACAGTAGTAATGCCTTGTATTTTTGTGTTCCATCATCAGTAAAATTTATCACATAAGTTAAGGAAAATGAATGGACCCAGAACCAGTGAATTTTCCAACGGAGGTAGAAAAGAGCTGCTAGCCTCCAGTTTGTGAGTCTGAGGACCCATGAAAAACAAGTTATTATACTTAGCCTGAGATTGTATAAATGAATCCACATCTGCTTCAGAAAAGTTTGGTGATTCAGGAACCAAAAGCCTGTGGTACATGAGGACTGAGAGCTGATATATCTCTTGGTATATGGCACTGCTGTCCTGATGTTTTGCCACTTTCAGGCATACCCTGAGTTGTTTGAATTCGGGTATTGGCTTGGAGTCAAGTTGTCTGTTAAATTGTGGGGTAGAAATATGGTGGAAAACCTCTATTTGTTCTTGGTGGAGAGCAATTCAGTGAGATCTGGCTTCCAAATTCCAACCCTCAGTTTTGTCCTCTTCTCTTCTCTCTTCTCTTCTCTTCTCTTCTCTTCTCTTCTCTTCTCTTCTCTTCTCTTCTCTTCTCTTCTCTTCTCTTCTCTTCTCTTCTCTTCTCTTCTCTTCTCTTCTCTTCTCTTCTCTTCTCTTCTCTTCTCTTCTCTTCTCTTCTCTTCTCTTCTCTTCTCTTCTCTTCTCTTCTCTTCTCTTCTCTTCTCTTCTCTTCTCTTCTCTTCTCTTCTCTTCTCTTCTCTTCTCTTCTCTTCTCTTCTCTTCTCTTCTCTTCTCTTCTCTTCTCTTCTCTTCTCTTCTCTCCTCTCCTCTCCTCTCCTCTCCTCTCCTCTCCTCTCCTCTCCCCTCCCCTCCCCTCCCCTCCCCTCCCCTCCCCTCCCCTCCCCTCCCCTCCCCTCCCCTCCCCTCCCCTCCCCTCCCCTCCCCTCCCCTCCCCTCCCCTCCCCTCCCCTCCCCTCCCCTCCCCTCCCCTCTCCTCTCCTCTCCTCTCCTCTCCTCTCCTCTCCTCTCCTCTCCTCTCCTCTCCTCTCCTCTCCTCTTCCTCTCCTCTCCTCTCTCCTCTTCTCTTCTCTTTCCTCTTCTTTTAAAAATATGAAAGTATATTAAAACAGGAGAATTATGACAACACTTTTAATTACCTGCATTATTCCCATCAATTGGATAAAATTTTAATGGCAAAAGGATTTTGAAACAAAAAACTTTTATTTTCTAGTGCAAATTATGGACATGTTGTTTTGTCCCAGGGTTTGCTCTTAATCCCCAAACACTGTAAACCCATAAAACCCAGGATTTGTGGTGGTTGTAATTGGTCTCAATGTGTTACAACTGAAATTTGCTAGTCAATAGAGAATTATTATTAAAATCAAGATTTTCAGGGATTGAGGCAGAAAGAGAAATCTGTCTCTGGATTTTTTTCCAACATGACTTTCAGCCTTGCTCAGAGGCAATAAAATGAGATGACACTGGGAATAAAAGTACCTCACCAGAGCTTGTAGTTATTGTTGTTTTGAATGTTTATGCTGTTGCTCCACTGGAGCAAGATTGATCCATTCCTTGGCAATGATCATTATATATCATTTCATACAGCAAATGCAATGCTTTTCTTTTAGGTTGTCCTTTCTGATGGATGTTATTATGCTGAATCTTATTGCGTTGTATTATAGTTCTTAAATATTTAGGTATTGTTGTTGGTTAGTACAGGAGTAGAGTGTGAATATGGTACTGGGTTTGAAAATATTTGGCTTTGCAGGGTAGGAAAGTACTCATGTAAGATGAGCTGCTCCTAATGGGGAAATTCTACTTGTTGTTCCAGCATGAGAGGGTGAATTGTATAGGGCCTTCAGTCTGCAGAATGCCCTGATGTGTTTTAACCCCTTGTGTTATTAGCAGGATGTGTCACCATCTATTCTGACTTTCTCCACTGTTCCCATTTTATAGCAAAATTTTTTTTATTCTAAACCCAAATTAATTATCAGAAAAAAGTAGCGTTTAAAATTTCCTTATATTCTGCATTTGAGATTTTTTTTTCCTAAGAGCCACCCTTAAGCCTTTAAAACCATAAGCAATTAACTCATATATTTTTAATTTTCTTGTAGCCACTGTTTCAAGGGTTTTGTCCAAGTATCCTTGGAGGAAAACAGCAAAGAAAAAGGGGAAACCTAGCAGGAAAGAGAAGCCAACCCTTAAGAACTCTGTATTTCAAAAGGAAATGAATGAAAGTTAAAACAGCACAGCCTTTACCTAGATACAGGACATAAATGTCAGTATTCTTTGCAGTGACAGAACCACTCCTTTTTTTCTACTCCCTGAGTTGTGTCTTCCATAATGGGTGAGTCTGAAGTTCTGATATGAAATTATTCCAGTGCCTGGAGCTCCAGAAGAGGGGCACACTCCTCATGCTGCCTGGTGTTGTAGGTTGCCAGTGCCAGTGCCATGCCTTCACTGTGCCCTGCTCCTGCAGGTACAGTGTGCAGCATGCTCAAACAGGTCAGCAGTGACTCTGCCCTACTTGATGGTGGCTAACATTTTGGGGAGCTGTCCCTAGAAAACCTGATGCAGAAATACCAATGCCTATTAAAACCAGCAAGCACTGACTGACATGCTGCTAGATGAACTCACATTCACCATATTCTCCATCTGCTGCTTGTGGCTTAGCAGAACTGATATTTGTGCTGCTTCATCCCTTGCCTGGCATTTTGCAGCTGTAGAGCAGAACCACAGCACTCTCCTGCTTAGCCCACTGGTGTTTCAGAACAGCTGAACTGCCAGAGCTGCTGCTCAGGTGTCTCAGCATGGAAGTGTAGGTAAGGACTGTTCTTTGAGATCCCAGCTGCAGTGCAGGCTCCCCTGAGAGTGCACAGCATTCCTGCTTGCAGACAACTTTGATGACCTCCAGCCACAGCATATGGCACAGCACAACCATTATGCCATTCTGAAAGGTCAGGATGCATGCACTGTCGTGTAACCCAGTGCTTAAGATCCCAAACTTTGTAAAAGCCAGAATACTTTAAGGAAAACTTCTTTAGTACAAAAGAGCAGGCCTGTATCTTACTGCCACAATTTGTCTCAGTGTTGCTATATGACATCAAATGAAACTTATGGAGAAGCAAGTGACTGCCATGAAAGGAATTTGCATGCTGTTCACAATAGATATCACTTGGTACTAACTATCTACTTGCAGCTGTGCCGCTGCCAAGCTGAGCTTTTCAATATCAAACAAAACTGTGTAAACTAAAAGAAAATATTTAAATTCTTATGAAGCCTTGAGAAACCTTGCAAAATCTTGCAACCTCTCTAAGACCTGAGTAGTACCACACTACTATCCACAGGGGTGTATTACCCAGGAGCATAAAGAAGCATCATGAATGCTTCATGCTCAAGTTTATTTCAGTGAGCTGCTCACAAGCGTAGGTTAACAAAGAGTAGGAGTGTATTGCTACTCTGCTGTTTTGGGCAAACCTTGTCCGTGGCCATTTTTCAAAAAGAAAGGATTCAGAGGATGCTGTTGTAGAACATGCACCTCCTGTGTTTCTCTGCAGGTAATCTGTAGGCTGCTGAAGCCGTGCAGAAAGGGTTTGCGTTTGTCCTGCATCCAGGGCTTCACAGAAACCTCATCAGACGCCAAATGAAGAGTTAGGGTATATTTCAGCAGTGAACCAAGAGAGCAGCATCAGACCAGGAAAATTTTTGTTGATAACAGATCATGTGCTCAGCTAGCTAAGGAGAATGAAAGAAAAAGATATTGTATCTATAAGTCTAAGTAAGCCTGTGGGTGTGCATTAAGGACTTAACTCAATTTGAAAAATGCTGCCCAAATTTGTTTCTACTGTGCGTAAAGTGTTTCTAAAGCCTCAGATGAGCCATTATATTTATCCAGCATGACATCTGTTAAAATATTTTTGAATAAGGAGCCTGTATGGAGCATACATAATAAGATAGCTCTTGTGAGCATGTTTGTATTCCTGATAGACGAGAATGGCTCCTTTGGAGCCCTCCCAATTTTGCAGTGTTTAGGAGGTGTGCTAGATCCCAGATGAAAACCCACAAGAAAATATAATTAGTGGAACAAAATTTAGTGCATTTGCCCCACGGCTACTTTTTACATTGCAGCAGTTTTGCTGTTAATTTTTCTTCTTCAAAGTACTGAAAACAAGGGACTTTTGAGTTGGGGACCTAATCACATTACAAAATCAAGCCTTGTTTCCCAGTCCTTCCATATAATTTTTTTATTTAAAGAATATTTTTAAAAGGACCGGATGTGCTTTTCATTAAGAAAATATAATAACCAGACTCATAATCTTTGACCTTGACTTGTAATCTGGCAGGACCCAGCTAATGGAAACACTGACTGAATTAGAATGGACAACTTTCTAGAGTAAAGATTTGTAGAATTGTACTTCTGGTTCATCAAGTTTCAGGCCAAAGCCAATTTTACGGCCAAGTTATAAATATTTGAAAAATATGAAGCATAATGGAAATGCTGACACAACCTTAACCATGCAGGCATAAGCAGCTCAGTGCTATAATCTGGCAGTGTTGTTTTGAAAATGGTTATATGATAATGTAATCCAGGCCTGGAGAACTTTTTAGCTAAATGCATCAATATGAACCTAATTTACTTAGACATTCATATAATCATTCACATTAAAAATCTATAGTACTCTGATGTATTGATCAAGACAGTTTCTTTCTCCCTGATTTATACCCCTGAGATATATTTTACAGTACACAATAAATAGGAAGAATATCAAATCACTGAGGTGGTGTTTCTTCAGTCTTCACATTGCTATTTACTGAACAGGATCACAAGAGCTATATATCCTTCAGAGTGTTAATATGTAACCAGAACAAGCAGAGAACATAGGAAAGGTGGAGAAAAGTTAGATATATAAGCAAGAAAAAGTGAGTTATTGATTTTATTGACTGGTTTGTTAACTTCTGACATTGCAATAAAGCCTTATTTATTTGTATACAGAAGACTCAATTACATAGATACATATTATTTAAACAGCTGGGTTATTTACAGGAGAATTGCAGTTTCATAAATAATATAGACCTGCATTTCTCAAGCTGACGTTTATCCATTGTTACCACTTAGGGAGTTGTGGTATCCACAAATGCTCTTTGGAGGAAAGTCATTAGAACAACGTTAAGTAAAACTCCTGCTCTTGTAACAATCCATGTCCAAGGTATCCATTAGCACATACAAGCTGTGTTCTTCACAAGGACTGAAATGCAAATTATTGCATCCTGCTTTCTATGGCTGGAGGAAGCACATGCTGGCCATATTGCCACTCCAATTGACATGCTCCTTTGGTCCGGATTTCTCTGTGCTCTGACAGCACAGCAACATGCATGGGAGATGAAAAAAGCTGGTGAAGATCCCATAGAAAATGGTTGGGCATGAGACTTTTGCCAGATTAACACCTGACTTTTTTTTTTTTTTTTTTTTTTTTGTCCCCTTTATGACCGCTGAAGAAACAGACAGTGGGGGGTGTGTTGGCTATTTCAAACCAGGCCTGGCTATCTTTTGCATATCCTCAAAGCTGGGCACACTAAAAGATATTAGGAAGCAACAGCAATCCAATTCATAAAGCACATCAGGTGTGCTAAATCATTTTTTGGCTATTGAAGGATCTGACTCTTAGAAAAGTAGTAGTAGGCATGTATACATAGTCTGAGATCTGACATAATCCTCAAAGTAAGTAATATGACAAATGGAAGCTGATGCTGGTTTTGTGTTGCTGTGTAATAGAGTTAGAATAATGACAGGACAATAATATAATAGAATTCTGCAAAGCTCTCACTCGACCTTAAGTGGAAGTAAAATCATGGAAATTAGGAGGACAATAAAATAATGCTTTCTAAAAAGGATAAAGAAATAGTGTTACCCAAGTCTATTAGTGACATAACACACTATGAATGCACTTAAATTAATAGCATCTTTTACCAGTAGCTATTTTTCAGTTACTGTAATGATGAAAAAATAAACAGAACAGTAATATAAAAATGAAAGTGATGTAGGAAACTCATTTGTTTAAATTACATATCTATATATAGAGAGGCATATGTATATATATGAAAACAAGCATTTGCATGGATTAGAAACATTTTATTCCATAAAATTTAATCCTGTTAGGATGTGTTGCAGTGCCCTATTTGAAGCAAGTTGCCTGCCACTTGCTATTTTGGCAAAGCTAAGTCATATGGCTTTTTTTTTCTTTTTCACGTCCTTCATGACAAAGAGGTCTTGCCATGACAAGGCATTTCTAACCAAGAGATCTTTCATTAAATTCAGCTGTGCTGGCATGTATGCATCTTACATGTAAAGCTTTTTTAACCTATGTTGTATTCTTAAACCTTTCCTAGGAAACAAATCCAGAACATTTATAATCCAGTGGGAGTTTGGCTCACAAAAAGGCAAGATAAACATGTTACAGGAACAGTGCCCAAATGTTTGTCAACCACTTGGTTATTTCTATGGAGATCTATTTTGGGGTATTTGCAGTGTAGAAAAGACTATTTTAATGCCTGCTACAGAGTTGTTTATCATCATTGACTGGCAAATATCTCTCAAAACCAGACACTATTATGATTTTGGCTACTAGTCTTTTTGCTACTTTATGTTTTTTTTAGCTTTTGCTCTATGGAGGAGGGAAGGATTGAAGGGGTGGGGAGGGGTGCTAACCAAAAGCTCTTGGTGTGAGGTTTAAACTTGTTTTAGTGGTTGTAAGGTTTGACATACTTTGCAAGACGTGGTTGTAAGACTGAATGCTCTTTAAAAACATAAAGTGGCAGAAGCTCCTGACTAAAGTGTAAACAGCCACCACAACTGATTTCAGACAATAATAAAGAGAAGGAAGTTAATTCAGTTAAGGATTTATGAGATCTGGAGGCATGCATACTGTAAGTTTCTGCAGCTTGCAGCTAACACTTCCATTTGAAATAATGTCTCACCCTGCTGAGCCACATCATGAGAACTTGCTGCAGATATCAAATGGCACCAGTGGCTTTTGAAAGGCTGTTGTATTTTTGTAGCTGGGAATTGCTGAAGATCCATGTGCAGCTAAATAGATTTATAATGAAGACCTTGCCAGTTTTGTGATGTACTTGGATCTAGAAGTGTGATCACTTGCATACAGAGAAAACCTGTTAAGGTTTCCTCCTGGATCTCAACTGGACTCCTACACTGTGCCACTCTGTGGGATGGCTCTTCCAAGAGTCTCAATAAATCTGAACAGCTGAACAACCTGTAATGAGGCACTTGATGGAGCTGCCCCACAGAGCCATGTAAAGACCACAGCAGAGTGTGTAAAATTGTTAAAGACAGTGAGATCAGCAGCAATGGTGATAAACCACTGTTGCATTACCATACTTGCTGGTCAGATTGCTCCTGCAGGAGTTACCATATATTATGGGGTGCACTTTGCTGAGTGCTGCTCTGAGGTGCTTTTACCAGGTTTAATTGAATGCTTCCTCCCTTAACTGAATATTCTCCTCTCACCAAGCTAGATGATTTGAATTTTTAAAAGATCAGTCTCATAGGACTGATAGCATACAAAGTTTATCTACTTCCCACCTTACAGCTTTTTCTTTCCAGTCCCTCATCAAAGTTGTAAGTTGAATTTCTGTCACTGGCCACCTACCTGTGCCCTCTCTGTTGAAATTGGTCTATCAATGTAACTTGTAAAAAGCAAAGTACATCAGACATACTATGCTTTTCTTCCACCCAGAAGCCTGAATTGCTGTGCACCAGAGATCATCCACTTGTATTGCCTGGCTTTCAGTAGTGCCAGCAGCCAAACACGTATTAAGTAACTGTGCAGGGTTCCCCAGGCAAACAGCAATATATATCATAACATATCTTCATAGTCTGGCTTATTTGGGGGAAGGGTAAAAAAGCCAGATAGGTAGGGTGAGTGGTGGAAGTTGGGCTTTGGATGGAAAGCTAGCCCTCTTCCCTATTAGGAACAAAACCAATTTGCATGGATAAACACTGTAAAAAATCTTATAGAAATCTAAGATATCTATAAAGATGGAAAACTGTAACAGTTGCTCCAAAATAGATGTTCTTTAATGTGCTCACTCTTTGGCATTTAGTAAACTTCCAGGGATGGAAAGAAAGTTTAATTTAGAGAAGCCTCCTGCCCTTCTTAGCTAGGGATCAGCTGCCCAACATGAAATAATAATGCATTCAACTGTCCATCTTCTGGTAAGTCACCTTTATCATCACTGCATTCCCCAGCACTAACAGCAAACAGTGAGTATGAAATATTGTATGAATTCAGAGAAGACTGATAGGGTCTTTGTGGCCTTAATATTTGTGCTAATGCATACAGTATAAAAGGAACTAAAACTCTCAATATGAAGGGTCCAACTCATAAAAAATGTATGTACCACTAACAAGGGATTTTTATGCACTGTACTTAGTGGGTGAAGAAAAGTAGAATGAGTCTATTTTGAATAAAGAACATACTTTTGCAATTATATTCCTTCACCTTTTCTGCAGTAGCAACATTTCTTTTCTCACATGAGGCATTTGAAGTGGAAGAATATTCATATAGGCACCAGTAAGAAAAAAAAATCACTTATGGAAGAAAGAAAAAGGAGAAGATGAGAGAATGAAAGAGGAGCAAAAACCAAGATGGGAAAGAAGAAAATTTAAGGCCCTTGGGAGAACTGGGATTTTGAGTTATTTGTGATTTTGTGCCTTGGTATGGTATGTTTTGTTAGGTGATAATTATAACTTGTGGCTGCCTGGAAGAAGTCCTCTGTAACATGAATCACTTTAATAGTCTGATTTTCATTATAAAGAGTCATGGAGTTTTAATGTTATCTGTCCTAATCCAGAAGGATGCAGGTGCATAAATACAAACCAAGCTCTATGCACAGGGGTAATGAGGACAGTGATTTCAGCTACTGTGTGTGCCTTGTGGGAGAAGATCCTCTAGGAGGAAATACCCCCAGGGACCAGGCAAAGACAGCATCCTAATACTCAGCTGGCAGAATGACTTTGAGCTCTCCGGATGACTTTAGTAGCTTTGCAAAGCAACTGCAAGGCAATTTCAGGTAAGTATAAAACTGTGGTGTTTTACTTACTTAAGTACTGAAGGATACACTCAGTAAAGCAAATCTACTCTGTTCATGCTGCTGTCTAATTCAATGCATTTTCAATGCAGGATTTTTAGCTCTCTGTATAGGATATTGCATTGACAGATATGTCAATATGGTAAATCAATATACCGTTTCCTTATCACACCACAAACATTTTCAAAGGTAAACTAGAAGGGCTTTGTACATATGTAGGAGAAAATTAAGAATGAGAGCTATGTGACATTGTAGAAGATGTGCACAGCATATGTATGTTATACTGAAATGATTGAACAGTATAATCATAACATCAACATTACAATTTTATTAGGTTTCAGAGTTAACAGGTGCTAGTAGTAATTCTGCACACATCTAAAATTCTGCAAACTTGTTTGTGTTCCTTTGTGAGGGTGAAATGACTACATAAAAATAAAAACTAAAAATCTGAAGTACAGGTCAGCAGAAAAAGGTGAATTGCTAAGTCATCTGTGTGATAACCTGATACCTAAGGAAATTTCATACAATCCCAAGGAGTGAATTGTGTGCCACATCTTGGTCATGGACTGGAAGGAGACGACTGTCTAACAAAATATGAAAGGTCTAAACTTAAATTCATACCTTTCAGTGGGAGAATCATTATTCTAATGCAGTTTATGAGATTGATGTTCTTTGCTGAGGTAACAGGAATATCTCCTCTGATAACCATAGGACAATATCAATATAAAATGGAATCAGCATAAAATCTCAATTTTTTCTCCTGCAAGTATTGTAATATTTAGGTGAGTTTGTGAAATTTTGTGCGGCAATCTGATTGCTAAGGTTTTATAATGTGATAATTTGTGCAGGCTTCCTCCTGACATGTCCAAACTCTGATACAACGGGAAAATTAAATTAGTAATTAATTAAAATAGTGAAATTAAGAGCCAAAACGGGGTGGTTTTTGGAAGAATGAAGATTGTTTGGAGGGAATGTTATATTTTTTTCATTATCAGTTGAATCTTTTTATTTCAGCTATTAAATTTTGTTCAGCAAGATTGTTCTTGGTATAATTGCTGAGAGTTAAGGTTTCATTTAGGGAAGAGCTGAGTTACTTTAATCAGAGATGATGGACTTTCACACACTATACCTGATAATTTGAATATTATTAGTTGATCTATTTAATTTCCTTTAAAAAGTTTTTTTTCTTTTGATTGTCATCTAAATGCAGCTATATTTTGCTCTGATTATTTATTAGTTTCAAATATATACGACTTTTTTCTCACAGGCAGTATTTTTAATTTAATTACTTAATTTTCAAAGCTGTGTCTTTAATGTGAGTTGTCTCAGTGAATAAGAAAAAAGTTTACTTTTGATTTCTTATTGTTATGGTTACTTAGAGATAATTACAAGTAATTTAATGTTGCATTGTGGAACTAGCTAAAGATTTAATATGAACTGTTCTTGAAATGTGTTTTTTTTGTTAATGTTAATGCATTTGAAATATTTTCTTAAATCTCAGAAGGATTTATATATTCTTTTGATTACTGAAAATCTGGTGCTATTGAATTTGATCCAGCTTATTTTTTGAGTGCTGAAGACAGGTGGTCCAGCATCTCCCAGGTTTTGATACAAAAGTGAGACATGGAATTCATTCATGAGGACCATGAGGAAGTTGTTCATATCCAGGTCATCTGCTGAGATTAGTCCTGTGCTTTGGTGTGAGCATTGTCTTTGAGTGAGCTTTGATGCAGAATTTGAGGAGAGATGCCAGGGTGCATCATGCCTCTGAGAGGCACAAGGGCCAGGGTGCAAGTTTAATGCACTCCATCCTGTGATGCTGCTCCAAACCATTTTCCAGTCAGCTGCAGGTTCCTTGCAGCATCAGAGACCAGATGAGACAAGGGCAGCTGGGACAGGCACTGCATCCAAGGGAGGCTGCTGGGGAGCAGGAGCAGGCTCACCTCACATCTGCTGCATCCCTGGGGCAGCCGAGAGTCACAGAGCAGTTTTGTGTTCTGACTGGAGCCTTCCTGAACAGTGGACCTAGAGCTGAGGAGATCAGCTAAATTGTGCTAATTTGAGAATCCACATTGGAGTCTCTTTTCCCCATTAGTTGTAAAGTGGGGGATTGGTGCATTCTCACCTTCACAGGGCACTGGGAGACACTCAGAACTGAGTTACCTGTTCTGCTGCTGAAGATGTGCAAGAAAGAAAATGGAAGCAAACTAAGGAAAGCTTTTTATAACCAGTACATTTACAGATGTAATTTTGTATGAAGCTTGGTGGCCCTGAGATGCAGAAATTCTTTTTTTCTTCTTATGTTTATCTTGTTGTTTTCTCTTTTCTAAATCAGATATTGTACAATATGGTTTTCACTTGGTTTGTGGAATTTTTTTTCTCGCCTTGATAAGAGGAGAAGAAGGTTGCCTTTGTTTTACTTAGCTTTATTTAAAATAATATTTTATTTTAAGGAGGCTATTTTACAGTGTTTACAGTGCACTTCAATTTTTTATTCTGTCATGCCCTTCCAGTCCCTTGGTGGGATGAGAGGTGAACGTATGTATTATATAATTTATAATTAATTTATGATGAATCACATATGATGAATACTGCTTATTAAATATTAAAGCCTTATCTACAGTTGTGGCAGTACTATGGCAGTGGCACTCCTGTCTGTTCACATGGTGTTCTTGAGCAAGCTCATTGACTTAGGCTGTGTTTCAGAGGAGTGGCCCTGACACTGCTTTCCCTTGTGCACCAGCAGCTGGGGCTGTAATGGGAGCAGAATCCCTGCAAAACAGAGATGGTACTGCTGGTACTTCCCCAATCCATAGGAATTGTTATGGCTCCTTGCTGACAGACCCCTCACTGACAAGGCTGAGAGGAGCTGGAGAATAACTTAACAGGAGGTAACAGGAGGCCTGGATCTGAACAAGTGTAAAATCCAGGCTAGATTTTGGCAGTCAATTTTTGTTAGTGAGGACTGGATTTGGACAAGGGAATAATTTACCTGCAGAGCTTGTTCCAGCATCTGGAACTGATCAACTCCCAAATAAACTCAGTAAAACAGTAGCAAGAATCAGTGCAGGGGATTGTGCACTGCCAGCTTAGGGCAGTTGGTCTTAATGAAGGCATTTTTCCAGATTCATGGCAATGAATCTTTGAAATAGAAATAGTAATCAGAAATAGACAGAGCTCCCTGACTCCTCTGAAATCAGGGGGATCCCCCCAGTCAGAAATATACTATTATAAGGCAGAAAAGAGAAAGTAGCTTTCTAGTGATGTTTCTGCTCTGCCTTGCCTTCTTCAGGGTGCTGACCTGTGTGTGTCAGTGAATGCAGCATACAGCAAGGAAAAAGTGCTGTCACTGTGTGATGCAACAGACCTTAACCCTGAAATTCTTGCTTCACTGTATTTAGTGCCAGCCCAGCAGGCGGATTTTCTTGTACATTTTCTTGACTCTTGAGTGTCTGTTATAGCAGGTAGATTAGAAGGGGCAGGAGAGATCTGAGAATTTCAGTCAGAGAGTACAAAATTGATAATTTCATATAGGATGCCATGTAAGACCACATGAAAGTGTGTGCTGTCTTCCTGAGATGACTGCATCCTATGGGAACTAAATTAGAAGCAGCAGACAGAGCATTTGAGCATTGAAATTAAAAAAAAAAATCGTCTGTGGTGAGTAACTATGTGACAGGAATGTAATCCTAAGTGATACCAATTAGTACAAGGGAAAAAGAAAGCAGTGTAATTAATTTTGGCTTGATGGTCCTGTATAACCAACCTGTGTTACGTAAGGACTGTGTGATCAAAGATTGAAAAATACTTACAGTACAGATAACAGAAATCAGGAGTTCTTTGGATGGGTGCCATGGAAAAAAGAATACTAAAACACAGACCTATTACTTCAGAACTTCTTACATATTTTCTGAGAGCTCAAGGTATAAAAATTGCAATAAAATCTAATTGTAATGACTTTGTTTTTGTTCTTTTCCCAAAGATTTCATAGGATGATTTAATGATATGACAGATTATCAGGAGCTTGTTTTAATATTGATTAAATCACACACAAAGACAAAATTCACAGGCCTTAAATTACATAAACAAAATTGACTTACAATATTTGATCTTAATGGGGAGTGATATCTTCATTGGTATTGAGCCTCTGATCTAATATCACTTTATACATACAGCTATGAAGATTAGAAAAAAAAGAAGATCATAACAGTATGTGGAAATTACCAAAGGAAAAATTATGTTTGGTAACATAGTACTTTATTTTGTATAGGAGGAAATCACACTGGGGGAAACCCTGCCTTTGGTCTTAGGGATGACATCAGCACTAGGATTGTTATGCATTTGAAAGAAACAGTTTTCATTGAATCTCACATATCTAGTTACATGTTTCTCTTTTCATTTAACTTGAATGAGTAAATTGCAGATAAAAAATTTAGTGACTGCATCTCTTTTTGCATGTTACTAGGCAATTGTTGGAATTCCCACTGATTATAGTAGGCCAGCTTATTCCCATTATTAAATGACAATGGTCATTAAAATGGCAAGCATTTCTGTAGAATTCACTTTATAAAATGTCAGCAAGTTTGTATGTTTTTATTAGTTCCAAATCAGATATTTCAATAGACCATTTGTAAGTATTCCCAGAGCAATGTCCATTTCTGAATTTTTGAGACCACACAAAGATATTACAAATTAATCAGATTTTCAGATTTCTGCATAATAACTCTGCACATTTATTGTTTAATCCAATTCTAAAATGCTGTTATGATTGACAACTTGCTGTAGAGATGGAAGTCAATTGAATAATATGTAGCAGTCAATTTTATTTGAACCTTAATGTGGTGAAGGTGGTTTTTTTCACATTTCCATTATTTATAAGTTGTTCCCCTTGGAGAATATATAAAAGAATTTGTTTTAAATGAGCTGATAATACCCTCTTTAAAATTTATGACAGAATCGTATCCTTTTTTCTTACAGCACAAGGGTGTGCCAAGAAACTGTTTCTGAATTATCTTGCTATTCATAGGACAAACATAAGAAAACAGCATCTTGTTAAGGTTTACTTAGAATGGGATTTCAACCACTCATCACAAAAAAATTACAAACCAGGAGATCTCGTATCAACCAGGAAACCTGGTGCCATTGCCAGGGTTTTCTTTACAAGAGGCCACAGGACACTTACAGCTACATTTGATACTTGCTGTCATTCTCACAACCTCAAAAATCAATGTGGGCCTGATCATGCCATCAGCACTGAAAAATTGGGAATCAGCTGAGCCCTTCACCCAGAGGAAGTGGAGGATTGGGATGCAGCTTTGAAAACATCTTGGTACTTTCTTACAACTGATAGGATGTTTTTATTTTTCTTCCTCCCTTTCAAATCTGTATTGCAGACTTCAGCAAAATCTACTAGGGCTGGACTGTGCTCTGTGCTTAGCAAGCCATTAGTGCCCAGCATATTGTTCGATTGTTGGATATTGATCATCTCAATAAATGCTGGAAATCCTTGGTTTAGCAGAATTTTTGCTCATCCTCCACATGCAATTTAAAAACCGAGCTGTCATATGGAAGCATACCAGTTTTCAGTTTTCATAGTGCCTTTTTATTGTGCCTGGTAGAGCCTTTGCTGCCTCAGTAACTGACAAAAGAAAATACTTTATTAAGATAGAAAGTAGATGTGACTTGATTGTTTTTCAGATAATTTTTGCTTTCAGAAATTGCAATGGCTGATGCTCACCCAAGCGTAAAAAAATGCAGTTCCCACACGCACGGAGTGCTCATGTACTGTATGTAAATTGATGTATAATGCAACCCACATTAGCTGAGTTGATGATAGCTTCAGTTTCACTGCTGTCAGATTTCTGTAACTCTTTGAATGAGTTGGCTGGTCTGAATGAACGTTAGCATAATTTATGCAGCTGATAAGCGATTTGAGTGCTTGAGTTATTGATAAAGCACTTTAACATATCATTTTCAGCTTCATGTTATGTGACATCAGAGTAGAAGGTAATGTGGCAGTCCCCAGGCTTGATATTAAAGTCAATCTGTTCCCTGGATTTCAGAGGCCAGAGGAAACACAGTGCTGCCTGATACGAGCCCAGCAGACCAGCACCAACCCAGTCAGTCCCATCCTGCATTCCCTGTTGGGCCACAGGTCAGTATCTTTCCTTTTAACTAATCGAGATGTGCAATTTGATGAAAAATAAATAACTGTGATTGATCATCTTTGATCTGTGTAATGTAGAAAATGTGATTCTCTTTGGCTGCATTCAGTGTTACAAAAAGGAAACATGTATGTATAGTACATTTTAAAAGTCAAGTTGACACGATTACATTTTGCATGCTTTTCTAAAATAAAACCTAAGAAGTTTTACATATTTAGGGACTTAAAATATTTTAATTTCTTATGTAAATTACTTCTGAAATTAATATAATAATTTAATATTAAAAAGGTTGTGCAATGTTAATGCAGAATTATTGTCTCTTGACAGTTATGTTTGTCACACACAGCTCCTGTAGTGGTAAAAGTATTTCATTATCTTTTATGCCAGATATTTATTTTCTTTACAGCAGCGTATTGAGGTAGTAGTATGGCATTTTATAAGATTTTAAAATATTTCCCATCTCACTTCAAAAATTTTATCCAAGTTCAGCTATACTAGAAGAAGATACTCAATATTCTTCCACCTCCCAGGACAGTCTTGATCCACAAAGCTTCTGGTAGTTGTCACTGTAGTGTTTCCTGCTGTTATCAATCATACAATCAGGAATTTTTAGGAAATGTTGGCTTTTAGGTACTTGTAGGCTAGGTTGAGTTAGGTCTTCTTTCGCTCATAAATTATCTTTTGTGTATGTGTAACGAATTTTCCAGTCTAGATTCAGCTGGGATTGCTACTATGCTGTTTGACTGAGGCTTACTGTTTCAGACTGTCATATTTATCAAACCTTTCTGTGTTGGTGGAAATGTATGCTTTAAGGTACTGGAAGCAGTGCATGTCTGTAATGGAACACGAAAAGATCTCAAGCCAGAAGGGCTGTAAGTGTGTAATACTGAGCTGTACACAGTGAAACAGGTTTGTGTCTGTGGTTTCTTACAGCCACTACTGACAGCCCAGCAGTTGGCCTCAGCAGTAGCAGGGGTGATGCCAGGAGGCACTCCAGCCCTGAATCAGCCAATCCTCATTCCTTTCAACATGGCTGGGCAGCTGGGGGGCCAACAAGGACTCGTCCTAACTCTACCTACAGCAAATCTCACCAACATCCAAGGACTGGTAGCAGCAGCTGCAGCAGGAGGCATCATGACTTTGCCATTGCAAAATCTACAAGGTAAGTAATGTTCATAATTTTTCTAACAGGTTCTTTCACCTCTTTTATGCCATCTCTTTCTTTCAAATGGAGTGATCTCTTTTTCAAATTAAATTATGCTCTCCATGAATATTGAAAAATAATGCCTGGACTGTTTTTAATGCTTGAGAGATACTTAAGGGCTATTTGCCGTTTTTTAAAAACATATTGGAGGTTGGGTCTTACATTCTGTGGGTCAGTAATGTAAACCACTTGAATAACTCAGAAGGTTTTTCTGTCATCAGTGATCAATGTTTTCTACTCACAGATCACTTTGAAATTCCAAACCATAGAATAACAGAATCATAGAATATCAAGGATTTGGGATGGACTTTTAAAGATCATCTAGTCCCACCTGCCATGAGCAGAGACATCTCCCCCTACACCAGGTTGCTCAATGTCTTATCCAACCTGTCATGGATGGGGCATCCCCAGCCTCCCTGGGCAACCTGTTCCACTGTCTTATCACCCCCACAGTGAAAAACTTTCTTCATAATATCTAACCAAATCTCCCCTCTTTCAATTTGTACCTATTATTGCTTGTCCTATAACTACAATTCCTGATAAACAGTCCCTCTCCAGCTTACTTGTACAACCCCTTCAGATACTGGAAGGTTGCCATCAGGTCTCCATGCAACCTTCTCTTCTCCAGGCTGAACAGCCCCAATAATCTCAGCCTGTGTTCATAGGGGAGGTGCTCCAGTCCTCTTATCAGCTTTGTGGCCTCTTCTGGACTTGCTCCAACAGTTCCATGTTGTTTTATGTTGGGGACACCAGAACTGTGCACAGTACTTCAAGGGGATCACATGTGAGAAGAGTAGAGGGGCAGAATCACCTCCTTTGACCCTCTGGCCGCACTCCTTGTGATGCAGCCCAGGATTTGATTGGCTTTCCGGGCTGTGAGCACACACTGCTGGCTCATGTGGAGTTTTTCATCCCCTGTCACCCCCAGGTCATTCTTAGCAGGGCTGCTCTCAATCAGTTCTCTGCCCAACCCATTGGTGTGTCTAGGATTGCTGTGACTCACGTGTAAGACCTTGCACCCTGCTTTTTTAAACATCTTGAGATTTGCTTCAGCCCACATATCAAGCCTGTCAAGGTCCCTCTGGATGCCATTATCCCTTCCCTCCAAGCCAGTTGACTGCAACATAATTTTTTTCACCACTGCTGATTAAAGCAGTGGTGCAAATAGAAATAACTAAAAATACAGTATTGCATAAAAATATCTTTAAAAAAGAAGTTGCAATAAAATCAGTTTTCTCATCTGTCATCCATGTCCCAGATATATGTTTTCATTCTTGCTGTGGGGGTCTGCTTTATCAATAAGGTTCTGCCATCCTCTTTCAAGTTGTTGAGAGAGTTGCATGACTCCAAAGTAACTAGGAAAAAGTTAATCTCTGTATATATCCTCTCTATTGTCTGAACTGTACCATGTTTGCAATGGTTCTACCCTGAGGGATCTGCTACATTTTCCCTGTGGTATAAAATCAGACTGAAAACAATTCTATGAGATCCCTTTTCTTCGCTGTTCAATCAATGTCTAACACTGTTAGGAGCAGGACTCAATCCAAGTATATATGATATAAAATACAGATGTATTTGTTT
The DNA here is from genome assembly GCF_029582105.1 of Oenanthe melanoleuca. Classification (NCBI taxonomy): domain Eukaryota; kingdom Metazoa; phylum Chordata; class Aves; order Passeriformes; family Muscicapidae; genus Oenanthe; species Oenanthe melanoleuca. The sequence continues at coordinate 95,511,307 of NC_079335.1, forward strand.
ACTATTTCTAACTATGTTGATGCTTCTCAGAATGCAGTTGCTGCTGAACAGAACAGAACAAAATACAGCAAGATAATGTTAGCCAATATCTTACAACAGAATTGTATAGTTTTAATGGAAGAGGACAGTAAAGGAAGTGATAGTCCAGTGTGAAAGTGATAAAGGTGTGAGCAGGAAGTGTAAAAAGAAAGCTTCAGTTCTTGAGATTTATTTTTTGTTATTTCTTCCTGATGTAAATGGTATGAAATATTATCCTCCAACAAAATAGTAATTTTCAAAAATTAATCCTCTGAACTGTGCCCTAAATACCTTTTAGTCATCAAGCTCAGGTGGCTGCTGATTACCAGATGCATTGTTTGAAGCACCAGATCCTACAGGTTGTCAAACAGAGAAAACAAAGAGACAGCTCTTGTGTTGAACAAACTCCCTTACAAAGTGCATGCATAGTACTCTCACCTGTTGGAGCAACTACTTGCCTTTACCTTGTGCATGTTTTAAAGTTTAATGTCAACAGACCTCTCTTATCATAGTTGTAAATGGTTTTCACTTTAATGTTTAAAATAATGTCTCTCTCATACCATTAAGCTGCACCAAAGAACCTGTCATTCATAAATGATAGATGAAAAGGACACACTAATGCACAAATTTTGCTTGTTTAAAATTTGAGAGTGCATGTAAAGTAGGAACGGGAGATTAAAAAAATAATGCAAGAACAGGAGTGGGTAAAAGCAGATATAACAAAGTGAAGGGGAAGTAGCTTTTTAGCGTAGGTGGATGATGAAATCTTAATGAAGAAACAGGCATTATAAAAACGTATCCTTCCACTCTGGAGTGCTCCAGGTTAGAGTTGCTGGGTATGTAGTATTATAAATAAACATAAGCTTGTGCAGTTCTTACGTCATTTATTCACCCTGTGTTGCAAAGCTGGAGGGTAGGGATTGAGCCAGGCAACCTTTGCTCTTTAGTTTAGCCATGGATGTCTAATTGCTAGCTAAAAGACGTAACTTTGCTGCCAAATAAATTTTGCAAGCAATGACCTTATGAGATGAAAAGGTTTCCTTTATAATCTTTACTGGTAGGTAGAAGCTTGGGATCAAATAGGGACTGGCAGGAGCAGCAGGTTCAGTTCCCTGTCTGTGAACACAATCGCACCTTCCATAATGTATCTGAAAGGAACAGATCTCATGAATTTATTTAGTTGTCTTGCTGTTTGTTATCTTCTCTACCCTTCCTTCCCCATCTTCTAAGCAAGTGCTACTGCCTGCCCTCAGTTTTTGGAAGTGAAACTGATACACAAGGCAGCAAAGTAACCAAGTCAAGATAGCTCCTACCATCCTGAATCACAGCTGTAAGAACTGCCATTGTCTGCTCTGTAGCCCATTGTCCAGTGCATGAATGAATGAAGATGGGAATCGGGTGAGAGTGTTGTGTGCTATTATCAGTTCCATTGAACCTGACTGACTTCTGGTCCCTCTTTTCTTTTTTTGTCTTTTTTTTTTTTTTTTTTTTTTTTTTCTGTGGTTCTTTGGAAGTAAATGTGTGTTCTGTTTTGTAGACAACATTTTTATAGGTATACTCATAAAAGCCCATCCTTGAAAACAGTTTGCTAATTCCTGCTCCTTTGGTGAAATCAGACCATAATCATCAGCTTCCATCTCTTAACCTCGCTGTAGCATGGCCAACTTAGATAATGGGAGCACATATTTCATGCTGTTTTTCCAACATGTCTTAATACTCCTGTTGCCACATCTGCTGTCCCTGAATTTTCAGTGAGGTCAAGCATAGATGTCCTCAGCTCCTGAGAGCTGGGTCTTCTCCTGTCTTTCTTCTCTTGTAAGCAAACTTCTAAAACTCTTCATTGCAAACTACCCCAGCTAGGTAACTCAAAAGACACCCTGAAAATTTTTTGAATTATGTATGAATACAGAAAAGTTCTGATCTGGCAGAGTACTTGAATTCATACTGAATGTTGATCAAGGGAGTAATTCCAACACATATTTTGTACTTTACCTACATGTTTAAATAATTTTCTTCTCAGGAACTTTCAGGTCGGTTTCAGGGTGATAAGACCACTTAGTGATAGAAATCACAGAGATATGTTAAATACATACAAGGAGAAAACAAGAGTTTATTTTAAAATGGAGCAATTAGTGATTGCTCACACAGTAGAATTTAGTAATATTGCCTATTCTTCACTTGCCAGTTACCTATAAAAAAGACTTTTTTCCCCCAGAAGTGTTTGTGTTAAATTGTTCACTTGTTACATGGTCCTGATCTACCACTAAACTGACAGGAATTTCATTGCTGTTGGTGAAAAAAGGTTTAGACCAAACCTCTTCCAAAGCATCTTTCCTTCTTCTTCTCCATACTTGATTATTTTCTGTTTACTATACCCTGTCACTTGCCATGTACACTGCTTACCATATCTGTTTCCTGAGCAAATACAACAAATGTATGCAAACAGAAGGAATGGAGGTGAATGTGTAAATTCTGCTGTGAAACTTAAGAAAATATGTTTCCCTTGGCTTCAAGCAAGCGAATTTTGTATGCACAACTAATATGGAAATAATACAATTTGCTGAGAGAGAAGAGAGTGGCACAATAAAACTATCTATGTTTGTGAAAACAGAAATCCCTGAACATAACACCTGAGCAATTTTGTGGAGTTTCCACTAACAGTTCTTTGAAGAAAACAGTAAAACCAGCAATAAATTTTTACAGTAATCCACTAAAAGAACTGAAGATAAAAGTTTAAAAACTACACATGAAAGATATCATCCCAAGAAACCTACACACCTGTTTTGCCCTCACCATGTCTTAGAAATAGAGGTGGAACATAGCCATGCTTTCCTAAAATTCTGCAGGTGTGACAGTAATAATTGTGAGGTTGTGAGGAGAAAAAGTGAGGCAGGTACCCTACAAGACCATGTGTTCCCCATCTTCTGCTCTTAGTCCATTGGTTCTTGGCCTGTCTTATTGACTTAATGCAGAAAGTAGTCTGACAGCCTCCCTCTTAATCATCCAAACTGATGGTTGTAGTACTCATCTTCCTGCCTTCAGGAAACTTTTCTATGGGCTGAACAATTTCAGTTTTTGCATCTCTTTTGCCAGGTCAGATTTCTTTTGTTTTTGGGAGGACGATGTTATTTTTTTTATATTTAGTTATCCTTCTCAAGAGACTCTCCAAGGGACTAGTAGTTGCTTAATCTCAGAGTATTCAGTAATGCCTGGAAGCTGAAAATCGTGAAAAGACATTCTCTCCTTAATCCCATCTTATTTTTATGTCTCATTGTAATATTTCTGTATAGCTGAAAAAGAAACCTTTTGGATGGGAGGCTGAGTTTGTTGTGACTTGATTTCTTTATGCTATTTTACCCTATGAATTTCCTGCTGAAATAACTGAAAAATGGGAAGACATTCCAGTCCTGGGGAGTCGTTAGCAGCTGTCCTAACTTTTTAGTCTCTTTTCCATGACAACCAAAGCAGTTTTAGCTAAAAAGTTAACACAATTTAGCTGTTCTTCTAGTACAGCATATGTGATTGAAGTTAGAAAAAGACAGTGTTTTCTGTCAGCTCACTGCTGGACACTCACTCACCATGGATAACAATATGGGAGTCTCTCTGCAAAGGGCTGGTCCAAATGTATTTTATCACATAGCAATGGCACACCAGTGTTTTAGATATATGTGCCAATACAGAGAGAGGATAACACTGGAACCTTGAAAGAAATCAACAAGCTGGAGACTGTAGCCTCATGGCACTGAAACTTTGTGTATTTTATTTCCACTGCCCATTGTACTGCTCCTTTAGTGGATGTCAATAATTTATTTACAAGTCAAACTTTCTCAGTCTTGAGTCGTGAAAGAAATGAGAACAAACTATCTCTCTAAATCACTAGTGAAAGGCTTCAGTGCTGAAAGGACGTCTTGAAGAGCTGAAAATGTGAAATCATTAAATTACATTATTTAAACAGCAGCAGGTCATATTTTAGCAGCAATACAATGGAAGGGGAAATGTATTAAACACCTTGAGTGATAAGAGGCAGCCATTAAAATGCACTGATATGGGTTACAGTTGACACAGATAATGGTAAAAAAATAAGAAGGCTGTTTTTATATGGAGATCAGTCAAAGAGAATGTTAGGTAAAGACAATAGTAACAAAAAAAAACCCTATTGTTTACATTTATTAGATCTTGTTTCCTCTGAATAAAGATTTGTATTATTAATTGTACAACAGATAAAGTAAACATGCTTTGTCTCCATTCCTTCATGTACACACACCTTAAAAATCAGAAATCAGAGAGAGATGAAAAACAAAAAAGAGACAGAAAAGAAGTAAACTACAAACCTCAATTGCTTACTGATCTGGAGTCCAAATTCCAGTTTCTTAGAACATTTTTCCCTTTTAACTAAAGTGATGCAGTCCCTATTCATTTGTATTCCCCTTCAAGTAACATGAAATAGCTTTCAGAGTCTACAGAAAGGCAGTGTTTCACTTATGTATTTTAATGAGCACCAATGTCAGTAATAATCAAAATGATGTTTCACTTAGAGGAATAGTTTATTCCCAGGTACTTTTGCAGTGTACTAACATAACCAGAACAAGAATGACAAGAACCAAGAAGAAGTGCTGCACTCATAGCAATTTCTGTGAAGCCCTCAAACCAAATACACCTCCCCTATCACTGTATAAATGCTGCACAAAATGCAGTCACTGTGAAGGACTCACTCACACAAAGAAGGGGATAGCCAACCCTCAAGACAAACCTCCCTAGCTTAGTACATGGAGAGGAATAAGAGGGATGGGAGCATCCATAAGCACACTGTGGCATGCACAGTGTCTGTGGATTAGCAGCTGCTACAGCAGGTTTCCTCAGGCTATCAGCTGTATCCCATCCAAACTGTTGTAGGAAAACTGAGCTAATATGCAGAGATCCCAGAAGATGGAATGAGTTGTCTCTGTCTGGTCTCCCAGGAAATGTACTTTTTTAGAAGGCCTAACATTTGCTTTTGGAAGCAAATCTGCTTTTATGGAGGTAGTACAGTGGGAATCTTACTGGGATATTTGTTTATCTGTTTGTTTTTTCCCCCCCAAGGCTTTTGTGTGAGTGCATTGGCCCCATGTTAATTGCTCATCTTGTTCAGTGGCAAATTGCTGCCTTCACAGAGGGAATGTGAAAGGTTTAGGTCTTTATTAGTTACTAGTGTTTATTGATCAGCCCAGAGTGTTAGCTGTTTGTTGTTTGGTTTCTCTGCCCCATAAGTTAAAGGCCTTAAAAAAGTTAGAGGCATTAAAACGCAGTAGTTATAATGCTTGTGTGCTCCATTGTTGACCTCCACCCAAAACAGACCCAGACACGCCTTTTTCTTCTTTTTTTTTTTTTCTACTGTTGGTTATGAAACGTCGGTGAGAAGTAACAATGTGATGTACATCAGATTCTGAAATCAAACTGTTCCACCTACTTAAACATTGCAGCCCAAGTACTGACAAAGCCTAAATTTCCAGACTTTTATGCCAAGAAGCAGATGGAAAGATGGAAGTAGTCTCCCCAAGCTCCCTGAAGTTTTCACCCAAAACCTCTTGGTTAACTGTCCTTTGGCAGGCTTGGCCACTAAGCGAGGAGCTGTGGAGTGGCTGCATGCAAGACCTGGTCATTTTGGGGAATGCACACCTTTATTGAGCCCTGACTCAGACTGATACAACTCCTGGCAGGAATATCCTGCATGCAGGATTATAAATGAAATTTCCATCAACCAGAACAGGGGTGCATTTTAATGCTGCGTTTCAAGTATACCTTTGCACCTGTTCTGAGAAGCCTTTAATCTTCTTCTTGAATTTAGACCGTGACAATTTAAATTAATATAGAGAAAACTCATTCCAATAATGTGAAGCACTCAACTTACTGTAATCCTACAAAACACCAGAAATTTCAAATGCTAGTGAAAATCCTAGCTAGTGTTTGTCACTCAGTTCTTCACCTCTGCATTTTTACACAGGTGCTACATGCAGTAATGGATCACATGCAAATAGTGTAGATCACATGCAAACAGATGGGACATGTGTATGGTATATACACATATGATTCTCATGCTGGTCCAAGACTCTCTACTTCAACAGAGAGAGTTGTAGAAAGATTACCAGGATGGATTTGCAACCTTCACTCAATTTCCTTGCCTTTGTGGATTTAAGCCAGACATTTATAGTATTTGTGGTTTAATTTCCTTTGTTTTTCTGTGGTTTTGTATTAATAAAATCCCTATGATTCATGTTTTAAAAACTCCCTGGCCACAGATTTGTGTTCCTGATTCACCAGTGAGATTCTAATCAAGGCCCTATATATTTAGGGACTCATGAAAACAACAGAGTCTTTATGGTTTATTCACACTACTAACTGGGTAGTGTGAATTTTGAATGCATGGAACATACAAATTAAATGCCTGAGAACCAATTTTTAAAAATTAAATTCCTTAAATGTCTATGTGCTTCTGTACCACAGAACCACACTCTTCCTCTTTATGGAGACCTCCTTTTTTATCATGGGAAGTTCTGAAACTATCTTTTAACTTTCTCATTAAAATCTTAAAGTTTATGCATTGTGTAACATTTTATATATTTTTTTTAATTGAGAAAAAAATGTGTCTGCCACTGATATTGCCTCATAAACAGAAACAGAATCTAGCTGGTAACATCAGAAATTATAAAAGTGAAGCTTCCTTCAGTTTTCTCATCCCCAGACATCTATGAAATCTTGTGTCCTTTGGGTAGAAAGTTGTACTCAAGGAAATCTTCAGGTCTCCATTTCATTTTTCTGAAGCTGGAACATTCCTTGCTGGAACAGACCTGAGACCTGAATTCTTGCTCTGCACTTTGGCCCAGGTGTTCCATATCATGGAAGAAAATTCATGCACATTTTTTGCAAGTTGTCCCAGCTAAACAGATGTGTAGACAGATAGCAGTTATGCTTTCCTACAAAGTGCCTTAAATCATTACTGTTAGATGCCTGGAGTTCCTCACACACAGCTGGATCTAAATGTTCTAAACTCCTAAGTCTTGTTCTCATCCATAGACGTAAAAGACTCTAGGCTCTTTTTTCAATAGCTGTAAAAGAAGGTAAATTTTCCTTATTTTTTGGACCTACAGTCGTGTTTTCCAGCTCATGGAAGGACTGGAGTTTTCTACCAAGATCAATAAGTTGCAGCACCATATAGGCTCTTAGATGATTGCCTGCTATAGTTTTTTTTTTGTTTGTTTGTTTTTGGTTTTTTTTTTTACATAAATATTTCTTTTAAACTTAATCATCTGTAGACTTGACATATCTTAGAGACTCTTTTTTTTGCTTAGTTGTATTTTAATATGGTAAATTATGCAATGTTAAAAATAAATATTCATCATAAAGAATAGATTAAATTATTTCCAATTATTTATTCTATTCAAGTAAATGGTAATTTTTCAGATTCACAGTGTCTTTTCCTTTCTGTTTCTCGAATCCCATTTCAGTCTCTTGTGTCTTTTTCATCCAGAGCTGGCTCTGTCTATCCTTTATGTTTCAACTTGCTTTCTTAAGCTATTCACAACCCAAGTATTCCTGAATGTATTCTGTAGCTGATTTCCTATTGCATCAGCAGTAATAACTTAAGTAGAGGTGATAAAACTGTTATACTTTTACTGTTATATTGGGCTCCTGTATTTTAGAAAATGTGGTTGTAACAGAACGTGAATCCTGTCTAAAAAGCAAAGAAATGATAGTAGAACATTTTGAGGAAATTCACTTATTAGCACCCTGAAAGTCGTTTCTTTTATCTTTCTTATTTTTAAAAGGATAAAACGTCTCAAGAACAAAATTTTGAACCTGTTTTCTGAAAACTGTTATGTCTAACATATGAACAGAGTAATCACTTTCAGATGCCCTGCTCAAGATTCTAGCTTTTCTTTTCCCAAAGCAGTGCTTGTGAATTGTAAAAGAAGGCTATGGTTCCCCCTTCCTTCTCCCTGAGCACTGCAGCATATTTAAAAAACCCCACACCTTTAATTTTACTGGTAACCAAATCAATTCTTTGAATATTTGTTTTATCCTACTTTAGCAGGAGTGGTTGTTCATAATACATTTATCTAATATGAGCACCTTGGTCAGTTGTAAACAAAATTAAAAACAAATGGTATTTTCTCCATTTATCAAAATAATATAATTGGTTCTAAGTGTAAGAATTATTAAATATATCTTTATGCATTTATGTTCCCATGAGTGCCATTATTTTAAATTTTTTAAGTGATATTTATATATATTCAATGTTCAACCTCAGATAATTTGAGTTTCCTGTGTTTGTAAGATAACTCACAAGGGAGAAAGTTGTATTAAATAAATAATACAAATAAATTTTATACTTCCATATATTTGAGAGCTAATGCAGCTAACTTTTAGTGGAATGGTAACATAAGACACAGTGCTATAATATGATTGATTTGTTTTGACAGCAGCCAAATAATTGAGAGTGAAAGGTGTCAGCACAGATGAAATATTGTATAAGCCACATTCAGAAGGCAACCCCAGCAGCAATAGCAACTGGAGTTTTATTTCCTTTGATATCACACTGTTACTCACTTCCAGTTTATTATAAAACCATGGAAGGTATGCAACTTTACCCATGATGGAGGCTTTTATGGAGAGGGTAGAAACAAAAGTTTTTCAGGTACTTGAGCAATAGATACTGACAATGGGATTTATGACACATACAACATACAAGGGCAAATTATCTTAATCTTTCCCACTAGTATTCTCTCCTCTTTTAAACACTTTTTGCAGGCTACTGCTTATCTGGCATCTTAGCTCTAGCTTGGAGGGTAAGTGATTCCCTCCAGAGCAGCCAGTGTATGGATTGCCTGGCAGGGGATTGCTGTAACAACAGTGCTGCCATTACCCTCCCCAGCAGAAAACTTAGTTTTAGTTCACCTCTTCTGCACCACAAGCCATACAACTATGCACTTTCTGAGAGACAGCATCATGGCATTCAACTGCACTGCAAGGATTACAAATAACTCTGGCACCTTTTGAGTCCAGGAGACTGCAAGTGTACAAGCAACCTATTGTAGAAGGTAGCCAAATGGACCAGCTGAAATAATGCCTGAACACGAAACATGGAAAAAACCTCAAAATTCTACTACAAGGGCATACCTACTACATTCCAGTACCAAGTGGAGAATCACTTCTGAAAGTGAAAATCACTTTTGGGTTTTCTTAAAAGTACATTGAAGAGAATACAGCATGCTTGTAAAAACCCAAGCTGTAAAGCTGTCTTTGTCCTGAAGTGCAGTTGATTTCAGTAGAAGCCAGACTCCAAGGTACATTTGAATTGAAATTTATATGTCCTGCCATTCATTTCAGAAATGCTCCATTAAGGAAACACAATCTGATGTGAATGACAAGGGTTCTCAGTAATGAGCTCTTGCTCATGCAAAACAAAACAAACTATGACAACCATCATGTTAACAAGATCAGGAACCCTTGTGGCTTTGTAATGTAGCATCTAATCTATATCTCTATACCTATACCTATACAAATATAATTATTTTACTTGAAGAAAGTAAATAACAGAATGGGATGAGATTTCCAATACAGCTCAATTTATACACAGTCCCTTTCCACTTACATTCTTTTTTGTCTCCTGATCTGGTAATTTCATAAATGGCAGGGTGGAGATTAGAAACTGATGATGAGAAACCTAGACCTACTGTTATTAATACAGGAAAAGTTTTCATTGAAGTGGTGTAGGAAGGCAGGAAGTAAACTATTGTTCATATATCTTACTGTAGAGCTGGCTGGATCTACTAAAGTATTTAGTATTAGTTTAAAACAGGTACAGCAGACTTGAAATTAATCCTTGTGTTTTCACCATTTTTCTCATCGTTGACCTGCACAGACAAGATTTCTTCTGGAGAAAACTAAATTCAAAATTCCACTACAAGTGCATATCTGCTACATTCCAGAGCCAAGTGGAGATACAAAGGACCAAACCAACAACTGGCCCTTTGGACAGCTTCAAGGCCCATGCATTCAGTGCAAACCAGAGTAAATAAAGTCCAAAGAAGAAACACTGAATTGCAAGTAGAGGGAGTGAGAGGGAGTTAGGACAAACTGCTGCCATCTAGTCTTCTTCTCATACTGCAGGAAATTTCTTGCTAACATTGATGTAGACATGCTTCAGGAAGAAGGAATTTGTGTCAATTGTACATGCAGTTAAAACAGATCCTCATGCTTATGATTCAGAGCAATATAAATTTGGTAGAGCACTGAGTGCCCAAGTTGCAGGACTGTGTGGCTTATGCAATAACTAGTTCTCTGCCATCAGCACCTGCAGTAAAAATTAGCTTGGTAGGTCTGATTTTAGCCATCAGCAGCAATAATATTCTCTTCAGTAATTGAAGAAAGAATGCTGAAAGTGGAATGGCTGCATGTTTGTGTGTGCATAAATCTATGGATAGGCATTAGAATGGGAACAATGAAATCATGGGCTTTCCAAGTGTCATGTTTTCTGTACAATCTTAGTCTCCTCATCCAGAAGTACTACAGGACTACATAAAAACATGGATGGGTAAAAAGACTGCCAGGAAAGTGCATAGTACTCATGAAAAGCCTTGCCTTGCCTTTCTCTTTTCTTCAGATATTTTCTTTTCCAGCTTGTACCAATGACCATATATATATATTTATATATATATATATATATATATATATATATATATATATATACACACACACACACTTCTACTATTTCTTTTAGGCTTTACCCAGCTCTTTAATCCAGGAGCCTCTGAGTCTCTGTCCAGTAAGCTGGAGAGTACAAATTCCTCCTGAGAAGAATTTCACAAAGTAGTGTATAGAGGTAGAAGATCTAGTTAATAGAAAGATGCTCAAGATGCATGTTTCCTGGCCACTGTAATTGGGATTCCTCTTTGGCTGTTCACATCTTGACTATTACAGACATTTGTCAATCCATTGCTTATGTAACAAAAAAGCCACTGAAAGAAATAGGAGTGAAAAAATCAAAAAAGAGACAAGTGAGGTAAACCCAAAAAAGCACAGCCTTCTGTCCCTTAGTTGGCCAGGCAAGTGGAAAAGAGAAAAAACAAAAGTAAGCTAGCCACTTAAATGGACCAACATGAAGGGATTTTCCAAGTGTTTTTGTGGACCTTTTACTGATTGGTCACATTACCCAAACAACTTCTTGTTTGTTTAGTTGAAGATTAACTTTAGTTGAAAGTTAAAAGACCAGACAGATTGTCTGATAGTTATCCCTACTCCATAAAGATTCTAGTGACTATTAATAAATAACAATAATGCAGATTTCAGCATTAGGAATAGTTTCCTACTTAGATGATGGGTTTTCACTAATCAGGAAGCAAACATTTTCCCACACACCTCTTCTTCTGAAATGATTCCACAGCATTTTTACAAGTGGTCAGCTCTAAGTGATAATTGTGATATGCCAGCACAGAGCCAAATCCGGAGGCCTTCAACTCTCAGTTTTAGTGAGGCAGATTCATTTTAGATGTGATGCTTGAGGCCCTGTTGACATTTGGGGGTTTGGGTTTTAAAAAACCCTATGTGAAAACCCTCAAGGTTTTATAACCCGCAAATGGTTTGACAGGACCCTATTTACAGAGACTGCTCAAGAGCCTTTCCCTTCCCCCATTTGAGTGGTCAGCACTGACATACTCCATTATGAGAAAGCCCCACTTAACACAGAACTACTTTCAATTGTCATGAGCACTCAGCTTTATTTAAACTGACACCCTTTCCATCACCCCCAAGCTAGAATCCCAATGTCAGAGTGCTTCAAGAACTTTGGATTCAAAGCCGTACTGTCTGGCAAAGAGCTGTGATAGAGTGGTTCAAAACTGCACAGAAGTGAACTCCTGAGATGGAAGGACAATCTCAAAGGTGAAGGGAGACATGGTAAATATGGATCTGCTAGGTAAGCCGAGGAAAGGAGAGTGAATGGAAGGCCTGCCTGTGGGTTCAGATTAGGAAAAAGACTTGGAGCACCCACACTTCTCTGTTCCCTTGCTCTGACTCAATTCATTAAACTTCTGGGGTCATGCTCTTAGAAAGGGGTACAATGCCTTTGTGTTCCAAGAGCTTCCTTCTCCCACCACAGCAGGTTGCTTAAGTACCAAGAGCATGTGTAAACAGTCTGAGATTAAACAGCATGGAAATATTCATGCTCTGTTCCTACAGAGGAAATATAGTCTGTCTGTAAAAAAGAGTTAAGTGACTGCTAGAGCACTCCTGCTTCTTAATATTAAGCAAATGCTAATGCATGTGCCAGCTCATTGAAGTGGTCCTGTTTAATATGAAAAAAAAGTCATTTAAATGATCCTCTGTTTACTAATGGAGAAACTAAGGCACAGAGTAACTGCCCTCTGTTTCTCAGCAGAACAATAGCAAAACCAGCCACAGAAACCACAGTTTGCAAATGTATATTTACAAATTTTAAATTAGAGTAAGAAAAGAGCATTTAAAGAGAATACTGTTACAGGATATTTTCTGGCTGTTCCAATAAAACATTTCTTATAGGTTATTTTAAAGGCTGAATCCTGGCTGTCCCACAGGTATATCCCATTTGTTTTAGGATGGCTTCTTCCATAAGTAAAATTAACAACATTCAGTTGCATAGTTTAGCCCAAACAAAGAGAAAAATTAAAAAAAAGAATGGCTCAAATAAGACACAGCCATTGTCTGAACTGTGAATGGTTTCATCCTTTTCTCTCTTCTTTCCCCTAGAGAAGTACACAATCACAATAATGGTTTGGGATTAAGTAATCATCTCTGCTTTCTGCAAATCTAGAGCAGTTTATGGTTTTGTCTGAGTTTTCGTTTTAAGATCAAATGTCATTGTCATGAAAGACTTTTTTCTCTACACACAGTTACATTTCAAAAATATACCTGCATTTTAGAAGTGGAGGGAAGGAGAGGGAAGGTAGGAATACCACTACTTGAGTTTAATGCCAGACTTTAATGTAAAATTAATTCCTTTAAAAAGATTTTTAAAAAACCACAACATTTTTCTAATGTGCATTAAGACTGTTGGAGAGCTCACTGAAGCATATACGTTGAGCTTTCAGGAGCAATCTGTAGTCAGGCATTTTAAATGAAAATTGATTTGTGATTTACATGGTCAGTGGAAAGAAAATTAACTTATGGAAGGTTGTAATGAAATATTAGACAAGTAAAAAAAGTAGATGGTGATCTAGTGGAACTAAAAGTCCCATCTGGAAGAATTCTGTGACATTTTTACATTTATCTGTGTTCTGCATGAGTTGTAATGTTAGTGGTAATTTTATGGGACTGAACTGAAATGAAAAGGGTGTTATCACAGATTGCCTACAATATAGGATTGTGTTCAGTGGAGAGTCCTGTATCCTTTTCTCCATTTTCCTGTAATATGACTCATTGCACTTTTTTCAGCTACTGTTGTTGGATTCATTCAGCCTTTTACTTGAGGCTATTAAAGAAGAACATCAAATGCACACAAAAACAATCTAGCAGCACATTAAAAATCAACACTGCTGCTTCCTCTTACTCCTGCATTGTTGAGGCACTATTCTGGAGACCCTTTAAAATATCTGCTAAAATTTCTCTTCATCATTCTTAAACACAGGCTATTAACATAGATTTTAAAATACATTCTCTTTCAATTTATAACTCATCAGCATAGCAAGAGTAAAGAATTAAAGTTTTTCCAGAAAGCATACTGCCCTACTTCTGTTCTTCTGTTCATTTTGAACTCTGATATTCACTGTATGACATCTTTGATTGCTCTTGCTGTCAGTTTCTTGGAGAGTGAAGAAAGAGAGACATGTCAGAATAACATGATGCCATAGTTGCTGCATTCTTCTCCTGCTTTAGTACTAGACTATCTTTCTCCTGTTTCAACAATCCAGACTTTACTGGTACTGGAAATAGGAACTCTTGTACTACCTTCTCCCAGATAATCTTCTTTATCCTGTAGACTCCCTGTATGGCAACCACTAATTTATCATACTTTACAGAGTTTGAAATATAAGACTCTAACTTGGCAGAAGAATAATGTTCTTTGGAATCAGTAAGATTTATTAAAGCCTTTGATAAAATTCTCAAATTTTTAAAATCTAGAGAAAAATCTTCCCATCAAAGGCTTGCTTCCTTCTGTTATTAATGAATTATTTCTATGTCCTATCAAAGTCCTGTTTGTTGAGGACATCTAATCTTTCTTTTCATAGGAGAGGTGAAAATATCATTATGCCACTTCTTTCTCTCTGTTCCTTTAAGAAATACATAGTTGTCATTTGAATGCATGCGAAGCATTCTAGTTTCTTTGCAGTGCACATTTTTGCAACATGGCTCAGCAGCATGTAGGGTTTGGACACTCTTGAGCAAACACAGGCTGTAAACTTGTCCTTCTTCCCATTGTTGTTTGTTTTTTTTTTTTTCTAAAATTGGAATCAGGTTTGAAATTATACGAAGTCCATATAACTGTTAGCTGAAGTAGAATTAAAATCAGATTGTATGACTAATATATGCAGCATTTTAGCTCAAACAAGTGCATTATGGAAGAGTATAGTTTGAAGGATACCATGTTATTTCTCCAGGAGATTTATTTTATAAGCATATTTAAAAGAGGAGAAATATCACAAATACTTCACAATTAATATGTATGATTTTCAAGAGAATGATGTGGCTAATCATGGTAGGAGCAGCCTTTCTAATCACAGGATATCATAGAGGTCAATATTAGGTATTGGCTTTCCATCCTATCCATCTGAAACAATATACCATAGTGAATGTAATCAGTTAATGGTGGCAAATGAACCTATTAGAAACATTAGCATTGCAAAATGACAAGTTCTGAGAAATAGATGTTAAGTGGATTCTGCAGCTGGTAATTGTCATCCTGGGAATAATTACACTAATTAATAGTTGCTAACCCCAGACCCTTGTGCCTGTGACTTTGAATGAGTTAATGATTGCTGCTTTTGGGACTGTATTGCTGGTAGATTTTCACTAAGTGTCAGCAGAGTAAAAAGACCCCAGGGGAGAGAATTACTCTGATGGTCTTTAGGGTCCCCATTTTTACAAACCACAAGTACATCTCTGAATGATCAGATAGCATCTCCACAGACCACAAAGTAGCTGGAGATTGTCTAATGAAGAGATCCATTTCATTGTGAAGTTCCTGATTTGTAAAGTTAATACTAAGTTCATGTAACCTCAGATCCATAGCACTTGCCATCAGAAGGTTTTACTTTTGAGGCTGTGTTTAAATGAACCACACACCCAATTTTTTTCCATTGTCTTTCCTCTTGACCCTAGTTATGTGGACTTTTTCTCCTGAAATTAATTTAAAATGCTGCCAAATCTTTATTGGCAAAATTTAATTTCTGTAGGCTTTCAAAGCCTGGGAAGCTTATTTTACAGAGGTAAGTGGGTCTAAATCCTTTTACTATTCTGTCCTCTTTCTCTGTGTCCCTTTTATATCTCCTACCCCCCCAACAAATAACTATATGAGATCTGTAATATGCATAAATTTGGGACATATAATTTAGCTGTCTTCTAAGGGTGAATATTAGGGATAATTTTATATTGTTAAAATCAATAGTTGACTGATGTCTCGATGGCAAGAGAAGAATTCCAGTAAAATCAAGATCAAACACAAAGGAAAATGTAAGGAGAACTGTATTTCTCTTGGTCTTGCAGTCTGTGAATGAAAGAGTTTATTAATATGAAAGGGTATATTAATATACTTTTGGAAATTAGTCCATGGTCTTTGACCAGATGGAATGATAAAATAGATTGAGTGCTGCCCTCTGTTGGAACCTATTTTGGTTTAAACAAAGAAACAGTTTTGTAATACTACAATATTATAAATCCAGATTACTTACAGTAGTACACTATTAGTTGATGATTCCTCATAATATCTTCAGGGATTTAGAAGATATCATAAAAATAGATCTTTTCTTAACTGCATTTGCTGCTTTGGATGTTTTCCCATGGCTCTCCACACAGACGAGATCTCCTTAAGGTCAGTGTGAGTTGTCCTGTCCTGAATCATAAAGCTGCTAGTTGACAAAGATCCTAGCCATCTTTTGTTCTGTAGAAAAGGAGAACTGCTTATAGAAAAATCTATGAAAGTTTCAAAAAATTGGAAATGTTGGCGCTTCAGTGTTGCTTTGAACATAGAACCTGGTATACAAATCCAGTATCTGTACAGCATGTAGAAGCAGGATTAAATATGGCAGTTGTATGGGCAGTTTATTAATTTCTAGTCTACAGCAGAAAATTGTTTTTTAAACATTTTTTTCAGCACTTATTTCTCATAGGCATGTGGCATTTTGCATTTTTATTTTCTTCAGTTTTTTACTGATTATGGCTATATGACAAGTGCCAATGTAAGATGAGAACGGTGGCATTTTTAAGAAGAAAGCAGTATGAATTTTAGGAGCCACATAAGTACTAAGTGGCTCCTTTAGAGACCACAAAGGCATCTAGAGTAACAGGAAAGAGTCTCCAAGCTTTTGAAATCAGATATAAAAGTTAAATAATTGCTACCTCCCTTAATTAGGATCCTTTGTTTCTCCACATGACAATTTATAGAACAGTATATTTTACAATGATAAGTATATTATTATTCTCAGAAGGAACAATCTGTTGGAAAGGTATTGGAGTAGCAGAGCAAAATGGTTCAAAATAAAGTTTGTCAGCTATCCTCAACAGTTCTTACAGTTCTTCCAAAAGATTTTGTACTTGACATTAAAAAGTTCAAATATTTTAAGTAGTTCTTGTTGCATTTTGCCATGGCAGCAGTGGTTCAATTGTCTTTATCTTCACTCACACACCTGAGAAGGGTGGCAAGTAGAAAGATTATATTAGTTTAACTGCTGCTCTGTAAAACAAAAAGAAAATTAATGAGATCTATATTTTCCTATATTTATATAGGATGTATCAAGGATGCTAATGTCAATTATCTAAGTTAAATAAAAGAATACCAGAATGTTATGTAATTATGGAACAAGAAAACAATCATGAGAAAAGGAGAAAAGAACAGAAAATGGAAGATAATGTCCATGGAAGCTGCAATCCATCTAACAAGGCTAGGAGAATCAAATGTCACTAGAAATATGCCTGTTGTTCAAAAAGGTAGATATTATATACAGGAAGAAATAAATAGTGAAATAATGGTAAAGAAACTACTCTTTGAATAAACATGAGGGCCTGGCTTTCAGAGCTAGAGAGTGGCTTTCTGGCTCTACAGTGGCTCAGTTTTTGAAGCTGGACAGTGGCAAAACCAGCTGCACAGGAAATACTGGCACTCTGAGAGTGGTCACAAAGCCCATGGGGTCTCCTTATGTCAGTGATGACAGTGAGCCTGCCCCTGGAAGACAACAGCCATTGACTAGTGACAAAGTTAACCAGACAGTGCATAAACCCTTGTCATTTGACATCAACCATGCAGGTTAGATCTTTTGTTCCAGACATTGCAAAGATCATGAGACCTGTGAGAGAGAGCAAAGGATACAAACTGGAGGCTTGCAGCGAGTGCAAAACTAATTAATTTGACTTTGAGAGTTACTACTTAGACTGCTGTTGCTGAAACTGGTAATTTGGTGCTAAATTTCCAGAGGTCTATGGCTAGATGGAATCTAGTCTTGTGTGCTAGAGAAGGCATGAACTTCATTGAATTCTGCTTATTTAAACCACAAATAGCTCTCATGGCCTTTTGTATATGTGCTTTTAGTCTGATTCGCTGTGCCTCAAAAACCAGCAGTATGTCTAAGAAGGAAAATTTTGATTCTGAGTTAGTATTATAAAGATAGGAGGTTAGAGAAATCACAAAAGGAAAATTAAATCTGTATTTGATATGAACAGAGAAACATTAAATCCAATACAGTTTGAGGCACAATAGACAGTGAGGCACAAAAATATTAAACATAAAGCCAAAGAACATAAATTATTAAATGCTGGAATTAAGCAAAAATGTGAAGACCTGTTCTGGGCCTATTGGATAGGATAGAATTTCCTTTGATACCAGTCTGGTCAAAATTTTGCCATTGTGGTGATAAAACAGAAGGCCTAAACACAGAGAGTGAAAAATGAAGCCAGTCTGGGAATGTGAGACATATTGTCTCTGGAGGCACGGTGTATCATAGAGTCTGTTTTGTTCTCCAGTTAAAATCCTTGGTTAAATTGCATCAGTCTGCCACTAGGAAAGGCTGTATAGCTTAGAGAGTGAACACAGCAAATTTATGTCCAGAAGAGTGGATGATTCCTGTTTGTTAAAGAAATATTGCTCCTTTTTGTGTTCTCTTTGTGACTTTTCGTCACTAACATCTTTGGAATAGTATGGTGATAATTCAGCTCGTGAAAATAAGATGTCCATCCCAAAATACATTGGCAAGGAATAAAACATTTATGAAATAAATATTTGAGTGTAACTATAAATGTATTTTGCTATTGTTTTCAGTGGGGTTTTAAAAAAGGGTTGCTAATTGGAAGCAAGATGGAGAAAAATATAAGAGAGAGGCACTTTTCTGGTTAAAAAAAAAAAAAAAAAAAAAGAGCAATAGAAAGACATTATGGCTGAAACTATGTTCTGCTGGTTTTAAAATTATGGTGCACAGTAAAACTAAATCAGCCAAATCTCTCCAGAGGTGTATCTGGTAAGGGCATGAAGAGTGGGATCTACAACTCAGTTTACAAAATTGTTTCAGCACATAAATACAGCCACTACCACAATACGTAGACACAAGCCGTGTCATTATGCTAGATTTCTTTCAGTGCAGCAATTAAATTTCAGGACATTTCAGAAGCCTCTTTAAGATAGAATTGCAGACCCTGACCACATTTTCCAAGGCTCATTTCTCTTCAGTGAGGCTGTACAGCTGGTAGCCATAAAAACAGACACTTTCAATATATTTTTAGCCATGTTTCCACCGACTACCAGAATGCCAAGAAGTTTCTCCTTGGTATTTGGTGTACCTTTTTGCAAGAAGACAGGAGTATTTATAGTTTGTTAGGATTCAATGGTTATATGTCAGAAATTCTTATTATGAAATGTTTTTGTAAACAAACTAAATTCCACTGGGAAATATACAGACACTGCTGGGGTTTTTTTTCCTGGGTTCTTTATTATTATTTTTAATTAGTGCTCTCCACAGAGTGTTGAAGGTTATGATAAATGTTTCCTGGAGCAGATTTTCAGCCTGTAACTCTGAGGAAGAAATATGCATTTAAAGATGTTGTTTTATATTTTGATTCTGAAGGGGATTAAAAAAATACTCTCAGTAGATTACTCTCTTTACAGATTCTTTTCTCAAAAGAAATTATAGGATATCTAATGAAGGAAATTTGTCCTAGCATTAAAACTGAGCTAACTTTATGTGAATGTTTTTTATGATTTTCAAAAATACATTACTTCAAACAGTTAAAGCACCATGCTCAGCCAATATGGAAATACAGCTGAATTTGAAATTTACTATATGCTGTTTCTGCTTTTCATTTTTTGCCATTTCACACCTTGTCCGCATCTCGAGCAAGCTTGTAAGTTTCCAGCGCATACATTTCTTGTGATGATATATTGTCCTGGTGGAAAATTTCATTTACTGGCTGTGCCCTTTGCTGAACCTGTTGCTAGTCAAGGAACATGATAAGCGTATAAGTAGCATGCTACTTCATTTATCATACATCGTTTTAGACACTCAAATATCTCATATACAATTCTGCATTCTGCACCAAGGGAAACTACTAAACTCACAGGAAAAAAAATCTACAAATAAATCATCAGTTTATAATATATAAATGTATCATCCTAATAAAAATTAATCATAGTTTATACTAAGATTGTAAGTGCCCTTTATTATTTTTTATGGCCTCAGTAACCACATGCTATCAAACACTAATAGAAAATATCTGGCTTTTGTGATTTTGTGTATAGCAGAACTGAAAGATATAAAAATACCGTCTACTTCTAATAATTGAATTACATTGCAAATAAATCACAGGCTTGAAAGATCCAGCATTGCTAAGAACCTTCTGCTCTTCTAACATTTCTCTCTGGTTTAAACTTCCGTAATATCTTGTATAAAACAAAATTTGGCTTAAAAAACAACCAGAACAGCTACACCAATAAAATCCTCTAACATCTAAGGAATCTAGAAATCATCTGAAAGAAAACAAGAATTTTAAGGTCAAATAAAACCAAGTCTAACTGATGTACTAGCTGTTCCTAGAAGAACAGGTCAAGCCTCCCTAATTTCAGTAATGTGTTATCTATTGATTTCAAAGCTTCTTCAGACTGTCTTCACAGTATTTCACTACAAGCAGCTTTTTATTTCAACATAAAATGATCTACATCTTGTCAAGATGTTGCACGTAAAATGTTGAATGCAAAGCTCTTTTTTTATGTTAAGCCATGCTTACACTAATTACAACCTTTCAGTGAAATATTGGACTATGAGAAAGTATGTCTTACATTTATATAGAACCTTTTATCCTGCATCACAGAAGAGTCACTTCAACCACCTCTCATGTATATCCATTTCTAGAGAGGGGTAGAAGCATTTAATGGCTCACAGTGACATTGTGTTCCAGACTTTGAACTACAACTGAAGAAGAATTTGTTAAACAGAGTTTAATTAGATAATCTGTAATTTGACTAGGTTATCAGAGCTCACAGAGATCTGCCTGGGGAGAGCAGAGGAAGGAGGCGGAGATGAATGGAAAAGCAAAAGAAACCCAGATGTCATCCCATCTCATTGGGGATAGGGAAGAAATCTGCTTAGGGGGCTAGGGTTTTTTGTACTTTTTGAGAACATCATCTTTAGAAAAGATGCCAGGTAAGGTGAAAGAATGCAATCTGCAAAATAGGTTTTCTCCACCTGAGAGGTTTTCCACCAGAGTCCCCATTTGAACTCATCATCATGGTGTATCAAATACAAAATGTTGATATATAAGTGATCTGAATAGGAAATGTGTGATTGTGTTGCAGTCATAATTCACCTAGATGAAGAGAATGAAAACATCTGAAACCAAGTAATTTCCTCATGTTGTCAGCACATATTGTAAACAATGGACAGAAAAGGTAGGAAATAGAACTGGTGCTGCACAAATTATGTAGCTGGTCTAAAACTTCATGTCAAGATGATTTTTACTATCATTGTCTATATCTCTTCATCTATCTATCTATATTTCTTCACAGGAACAACTTCAGGAAAAAATAGGTCACAAATTCAGTATGACCCACGAGCTCTACATTTGAAATTAATAGATGTGCTTGGTTTATAAGAAGTTTGCAAGGTTTATTTAAAAACATACCAATATTTTTTTCCCATTTAAAACTCAGTGATAAGGAGATTGAAACTCAGAGTTAGGATTTGCAAATTGCTCTCTATAATTATACATGTTCATCCATTTACAGTTACCAGAATACTGCAGAGGCAGACACTGAAATTTCTGGTACAGAACTGGATGATTTGCTGAGCTTCAATGGGATGCTGAAATCAAAACTTTTTAAGTAGTTTATGTTTATCTCTATAAGCAGGTCACATATACTATGTTAGCTGTTGTTTATGATTACATTTTGCTCTTTCAGCTCGTGGATGAAAGAAAAATGCTGGGTAAAGGAGTCAAACCAATTATATATTGGTTTTATGTCTAGAGTTTTATGATGTACTTCCCTAGTGTTATTTGGAATTATGGAATTTGGAGATAGATTCCATTTTATATGAGAGCTTTGCACATGAACAGATAGTTTCACCATTAAAAGAAAAATCACTTATGTTTCTTCTTGACCCAGGTACTTCGGGTCAATTCATGAAGACAAATATTTCCTGCATTTAGTTTGCAGGAAGCAATGTGATGCAAAGTGACTAATACAAAAAGTTCTAGTCACAATGGAGCCAACTACAGTGAAGGACATATGTACTGCTTTAAAATTATTTGAAATGGAAACAGCCATGGTTTTTCCAATACCAAACAGATGAGCTCGGCACAACACAGGGGATCAACAGAGAATAGAAATAATTTCTTCTCATGTTGAACATGCCTTATTTTCTATGCCCTGCCAGCTTTTTTTCATATGCTGTTAAAGTGGTAAAAGATGCTCAGTCACTTTGCTTTTTTCAAGCTGCTGATAAAACACATCATATTTAATATGAGTATAGAAGACAGGAAGAAACTCATAAGTTTTATGGGGGAACGACTGGTGAGATACTTTAGCCAGTGATGTTCTCATTTGTTCTCCTGAAAGATATCCAAGCCTAGTTAATAGAACAGTTGATTTTATTGTGGTGGGTTTGTAGATTTAAAGATAGACTTTGAAGAAAATCTGTGCATAGCTACATTAAGAAATAAAGGTGTAGAAAAGCAGGCAACCATGGCTTTATTGTGTAGAAATAGTGGCCTTGATTAATATCTTGCCATCTAAACGTGCAGTAACACCAGTAATATCACTATTACATAATGTTATACATATTTCATTGCAAAGGATATTAAGGTGCTGAGAAGTCAGGAATCAAGAGAACCCAAGATCTGCCTCCAAACCTTTTCCTCTGAAGTGATCCCCTTCCTTTCCACACTGTATTTTCTTCCCTTTCACACTCAGAGTCTAGAAATACTCACAGAAAGAAAACATCCTTGGGAAAGAATGGAGATCACAGGATCAACAGTTGTTTCTTAAAAAACAAAACAAAATATCCAGTAAAGAAGACATGGACCTCCCATTCTATGTCTTAGCACCACATTAATTTTAGTTTCTGAACCCTTGATTTATGTTTCTAGAGACAAATATTTTGTGTTGATGACCTGGATTTGAAGTACTTCAAGTCCAGAGAAAGTTCTGAAATAGGAGGAGAACAGAAAGAACTCTTTTACTGCAGAGCTCCTTGGCAAAAGCAGAGCAATAGGTTGCAGTCCCAGCAGAAATATTCAGGGGGAGAGCCACCCTTTGTTGCAGGTACAGTTGTGCTCCCTTGTGCTTTTCTGTGAAGCTGAGGACACAAAAAAAGAGAAACTTGGTGCACCAGCAGTCCTAACTTTACATGGTTCAACATACTTTACAGAAATTTTGCTCAAGGTTTTGGTTTAGGCTAAAGGTTTCCCTTTGATTTCTGAAAACAGCTATTAAACTTAAAAGGTGAGGTAATTAACTTACTTGTTAAATAGCTGCCTTAAAAGATAGCTATTAAACTTCTTAAGCTATTAGAGTTTCCAACATCTCTTTATTTTTCTGTTTCAACAAAGCAGTGAGGCAGAGCTTGCCCTCAACTTGTTCTTAGTCAAGATAGGCCTCCCAGATAGGAGTGTCTCTGCAAAAAAAATATAGTTATTTTTGTTTGCTTGCTCATTTATAATTTGTTTTGTGGGTGGCTGATGAACAAACTGAGATTCCATCATTCTTAGTGTCCCATCCCCTTTGTCCACAAAAAATACAGAACTAGAAGGCCTCCCAAAGCTGCTTGTAATGCAGAAGACCACAGATTAATGTGGTCAGATAGGGAATACAAAAACCAGTAAAGCAGTAATGGTCAGTGTAGCCTTAATATATGCTGTCTGTCCTTGAAGGATAAATGAGAAATAATGGGAGAAGAGGAAGGGCAGAGGTGGGAAACACAAATCCTTGAAAATGAAAAGAAGTAGCTTCTATTTGATGTGATGAAAAAAGGATAAGTGAACTAAATGATACGAAGAGACATCTCAAAAAGCCTTGGAGAATCAGCAACAACTCTAAAAGAGTAAAAGGAGAGCAAGTTCTTTTCTTGTGGGCAAAAAAGGATGTTGTCATAAGAGTTTGGACAAGAGTTTTGGTTGTGAAAGTAGTTAGGGAGAATCTTAAAATAGGTTATGTGTAAAGAAACTGACTTGCAGATTTGTTTGCTGTCAGCATATTTGAAATTAATCAGACAAAATATTATGAGGGCCAGGAATGGGATGTGAAGAAACTGTTAGAGAAAGCTGGAAGAGAAATTAGAAGGATCTTCTGCAAGGTATGTCAATGAAGCATTTAGAAATGTGACACGTGAAGTGCTGTGCACTGCAGCACTGAATCTGAACAATATGAACAAGTTCTGTTGAGTGCAAATGATGGTTTGTAAAGATACATGGTGAAATTAGTAAACTTTAGGCTGTGGTTGTGAGTATATGTTTAATTATTAATTAACTGAAGAATCCAGCTGGAGCAGTAGTTTTAGTACCATATGAGGACAGAGATTAAGTTAAGGCTAATTTTATATTTATATTTATATTTATATTTATATTTATATTTATATTTATATTTATATTTATATTTATATTTATATTTATATTTATATTTATATTTATATTTATATTTATATTTATTTATGGGGTTTTTTTCTAAAAATAAAACAAATTAGTATTTTAAAAAGAAATTTTAAAACAAATTAGTATTTTATCAGAACATGAAAGGTGATGAACAAATGGCAATGAAGATGTCTACAATGAGGAGACAGTACCTAATGGGATAAGTGGCACAAGTAAGAAACTGATGGTTGGAAAGAGAGAAAGTTGTAACTACATTATATTATGTCAGCTTTCCCTTGGAGTATATCAGAGCAATAAAAAAAGAGAAGTGTAAAGAGGAGTCAAGAAAGTGGAATATGAAGAGGAAGCTGGCAGCTTCTTCATAAAGAATATTTGGGATGGTGTGATACATCAACAATACAGTGGAAGGGAGAGAGGACTAAGATTCAGGCTTGTTGAAAGGAAAGGCAGTGGTGTAAGTGAAAGGAAAATGGTGCAGTGATTTGAAGCATCCTGTTCTGCTCACAAGCAAATTTGGCTTAGGCAATTACAGGATAGGAGAGACTTACACATTGGGTTTTTCTAAAAGTGGCAGTAACACAGTGACACCCAAATGCCAACAAATCACAAGTCCTTCTGGTCACCTCAGAAATGCCCTTTATATTCCAGAAAGTGTTGAAGAGGGGAAGGCAAATAGAATAATCACTTTAATTTTCTCTCTGAAATCTAATACTTAGAATTATGCCTCTGAAGAAATGCTCTGCATTAAATTAACAAATTACTGCACTGCTGAATGCAAATCTGAAAAGAAAATAAATTATAGCTTTAGGTTTCTTTGACGCTCCCCTCTTATTTGTAACTTATCTGTGGAGAAAACACTTTCAAACTTGTTGAGATATATTGATTTTCAAAAGCAAATGACTTTCCAGGAATGTCACAGTAGCTTATCTCTGCTGTCATTGTCTCTTTCCATCTACAAAAGAAGTGAAAGTTACATGGATAATGACTTTCCACATCTGTTGACTTCTTTAAATTCCTGAATCAAGTAATTATCAGTGCATTTTATTGTATAGCCATTCAAACTTGTTTCCACTTTTCCATGCTTAATCCATTAGATCAACAAACATACATCCCTGTAAATATGTGCATTACATTTCAGAATTATGTATTTAACAGAAAAAATGCTATTAGTTTAATGAATATTCAACAATGATTTCAGATGCATGGGTGCATCATTCAGAAGGTGATGCCCTTAAATTAGGGGGGAGAACCCAACTTGTCCTCCAGCTGCAAGATCCTTGTTTTTATAGCAGGAGGTTTTTCTCCTTTTTCAGTTAATCTTGTAACATATTAGATTATATTAGTTCACAGGTATTGAGGTGAGGGAGGCTTTTTATGCCTCTATTTCCTGCTGAGTATTCCTGCTCTAGAATACATTGTGTTTACAATGTGGAGCTGTATTTCAATGTACAGTATTATTATCCCCCTGGTTTTTGTGTGGCACTGCTCTGCATAATTAAGGCTGACAGTCTAATAGGACTCTACACGAGAAATTTACATGAGGGAACCAAGTTGGAAAATATGTTTTCCAGCTGAGTATTTTGTCAGTGGCTATTGTCAAGTAACCTTTTTTTTCAATGAAGTTCTTAAGCAGGAGAGCAAGACAAAAGTAAACCCACGGTTAAGCTCAGGCAAAATAATAAAGGGGTTGCATTTACTCAGTAGAAACAGAATTATAGCATAGGGAGTAGGTAAATAGGTGGGAAAGTTAAAAGGAACCCTCTTTCACTAATCTCTGATTTGTTCCCCCCCATCCCTTTTTAACTGTACAAAATATATTTGTACTTATAGTGACATAGCCTGTTCAACTGTTTCTCCTTGAATTTCCTTCAAACCCGATGTTATGGACCATAAATAAACTACATTTTATCCTGGGGAAAATACCAACACAGAAACTGTGCTCCTTTGAGGTGATTAGACTAAATGTTCTTAGACATATAACACAAAATACTCCTTAATGATTTTATTTATTTATTTATTTATTTATTTATTTATTTATTTATTTGAAAGCTGTGCTGATTTCAACATATCTTTGACATAGGGTCCTGGTTTAGGGCAAATTCTGGGAGGCAACTTCTGAAGTTGTCTCCTGTAGGAAGCAAATTCAAGCTGCCCCTCTGCCAACCTGTTGGGGAGACAAATCTCCTTCGATAGAAGAGGAGAAAAACCTGTTTATTTAATGAGCAAAGTACTCAGAAGCATAAAAAAAAATGTATAATATTAAGCAAAGAAATCTCTCGTTGCTCTGAAGGGATGGCAAATTCAGAAAGTCCTTGAGGGACTTTCTGATGGGAGAGAGAGACTTTTCTGTGGGTGTGCCCTGGGTTCCTCTCAGTCTCTCCGGGGCTTGGGTCTGGGCTTGGGGGGCCCCTGGACCACAGTCTTGGTGTTCCCAGACCAAACAAGAGCTGAACAGCTCCAAAATACTTCTGGCCTCAGCTGACAAAAAAAAAAAAAAAACTAACTGAAAGCAAGGGAGAGACAGCACAGTCCATGAGAAGGAATGCAGAGGAATGAGAGCAGTCTCTCAAAACAAACTGCGCGCTTCTTCTCCCCCTCTTTGCTCTCAGAACCAATCTTAAAGGTGCAGAACTTAATATCCAGCATAAACAGAACAGACAGCTGTGGAAACAAGCATCATAAAGTCACCCTAGGAGGCATAGCTTCACTTAGAGTCTCCACAGTGGTGATTTATGGGTGTATCCATCCTCTCCTGACTTCCCCAAAACTGTTTTGGATTGTCTTCCTGACATTTTGTTTTTCCAGAGATGTCTCAGCTTTCACCACTGCCTGTCATTGCTGACAACATCCCCTTCATTAGTCTGTCATTTAACCTGTCTTTGACTTCCCTGTTTCTTCCCTTGTACATACAATCTTTATCCAAAACTTGTCATTGTTTTATCATTGGTAAAACTCTTTTGCATCATCTTCCTTGTTTTGGTCATTTTCCTTCTCCCTTTCCTAACACCCTGTTAAAGCTCCATGTCCTTTCTGAGCTCAGTTGATAGGATATAAACTTTTCAGTCTGGTCTCCTGAGAAGCCTTGCACTGCTACCAATCTTTTGCAAATGTTTCTGTTCCATGTCATTATTGGTCTGCCCATTCTCTAAAAGTTTGCTCCTATCTTCTCCCTTCTTTTGGTCAATCTGTGATATAGAATGAAAATACCTCTGTAAAAAGTATTGAGACACTTCTGAATCAGCAGTCACTTATGCATGGATGTACTATTTTGCCTTCACTCTCAGGCCACCCACTAACTCATATCTATTTTAGGGGCACACTATCATTGATAATTGATAGTGGCAGATACACATATTAGCCTCAGATATTTTTGAATTTCTTATGTGTAAATGTATGCATTTAAATGTTTTCCAAAATTTTCAGGTTTTTCATTTAACAGGCTGAAATATACCATGTATGTAATTTTGTGTTTTCTTTCTATGTGCTCTCTTCTTGCTATAGTTCTGCACTTTCACAGTTTATAGGTTTTGGTTTTTTCTTTGCATTTTTATAGCACCTTTCATGTTAGGTAATGTTTAGTTGTTTGAGTAGATCTGGTAGCACTAAGGTTTATTTGTACCCCACTAGCACTTAGTGGCACTGATCAAAGACCTCACATGCTGGAACCTTCACAAATGCACATTAAAACAATTGTTCTTTTCTTGGGCAGCTCCCAGTTCTAGCTGTGTGCATGACAGCAGCTCACAATGGAAGAAAAGCAAGCTGCTGTGTAATAAGCCAAGTTCTCAGTTCACCATCTACTTGGCCAGAGTTTGCTAGTAAAACATTATAAATGTTTTCCATAAACATTATAAATGTATTCCATAGTCCATGGGGACTATGGAATAGGTTTGTGGATGCTAGCATACACTTTTTCCATGTCTATGGATGAGGAGATGCTTTCTTAGTGAACTGTAAGATGCTTGGAGAAAACCCTGTGTATCTTGTGATGTATTGAACACATTGGTTCTTAAGAAGTAACCTCAACCTAGTTTCTGTTACTTTTCAGTATTCAAGTGCTAAAAGTTTTTTTGTAATATATTTTTCATGTGGCATTTTTGTAAGATCATTTGTTTTGGGGAAAGTCTAGGAGAGAGAGTCTCTGGATTTAAGCAGAGATATTCATAGCTGTTTCTTTAATGGGGATAGTGAATGGCTTTTGGTATGGGACAAATGAAGAAACGACCATGCTGTGGAAACAGCCAGCCATGTCTTCTCCTCAGTTATCCTGGACCTGGAATTTGGACTCCCTTCTGGGGGACTTTTTGCTAATTTGATTTTGTCATCTTCCTTAAGTCAAATCTTGTAAGTTGGTAAGGAATCTGCAGGTGGAAAAACTGCAGCCAGAGGAGTAGTTTCTGTAGGAGAGGGTGAAAACTGCTCATCTCAGCATCTGTCTGATGATGGGACAAAGACACCTTATGAGAATATTCTATATACAGAATTTGTTCTTTAATTTTGCATGCCAGATGAGGCATGAAAACTAACAAAGATGAATATACTAATTTTTAAATAGGATGATGTTGATTCCTTCCAGCAACAGTCATCTGTGAGCCTGACATCAGCCTTCTTTCTCAGTCCTCTCATTCCTCCACTCAGAGTTAAAATAGCTGCTTCTCTGTTGTTATACTGTTTTCTTTCTAGCCAAGATTACCTATCCACACTGTTAATCATTTAGGCTAAGTGAAAAGAGACATCAAAGAAAACAGTATAGATATTTTATAATTTTATCTGTGACCTTTCCTTTTTGTTTCTTCTTTCAAATCATCTACTCGCGAGGTGTCTTATTACTCAGAAAAAAAAAAAAAAAAAAAGAAAAAAAAAAAAAGGCCAAAGAAAGGAGACAAAACCAGAGAAACCTACTTTACCAGAAGATATCCTCAAATTCTGAGGTCTTTTGCTGTGCTGTTGGTTACAGCTTTCATAGGTGGAAGAAATGCATTGCCCCACATATTCCTCTGTGCTGCAAGGTGTGTGCATAACCTCTTGTCATGGTGATAGAAAAAATGGGCAAGCCAGGGATTTATATGACAGCATCCATACTCTAAGGTGTATTGTCAGTGTCTGTGCTCCCTGTAGGGCTTTTTTCCCCATCAGCAGGAAAAAGTTGGTTTCAGCATTTGTTCAGAGATACTGTAGTTTGACAGTCTCCCATAGTGCTACAATGTGACTCTACACTGACTAATTCCTACCAGGTGTCAATCAGATATCTATTCTCAGAGCCAGCCTTCCTTCTTCCTTCCATCTTCTCACAGCAAGCAGAGGAAAATTCCTCTCACCAAAAGCTGACTCTCCTTTCCAGCGCCCATGCAGGTTTGTTGCAGTACCTGATCAGTCCAGTGCCCGTCCCTTCTGTGCTCCAGGAGGGCCCAAATCAGTGCAGACATTCCACAGACTAACTTCCTATTCATTTCAGGTAGAGGATTAGTGTGACCAAAAAGCGCAATGGGGGACCTTGATCTGATGGAAGTTGGCCATTTCAGCATATCTAATGAACTCACTGACAGCAGATGTTCCCATGTCCTGGAAGTGGTGCCTGGATGGCACGTATGGGATGGGGTTTCAGAGCTGGTTTACAGCTGTGCCAGCCCAGCTTCTGTGGATGAAAGATGCTTCTTAAGGGTTCTGAACTCAAAAGGGTCATGCACCACATACCAGCACAAAAATACAGACACTTTATGCCAAATCTTATTTCAAATTCACAAGCCCTAGTAGCGGAAATTTTTGTTTTAGAAGAGCATTTATTAGCTACCAGATACAACTTTGTGAAACTTTTTGGGGTGGAAATAGTCTGTACTTTGCTGCTTGCAGGTGGCATTAGCTCTGCTACAGGAGCTGCAGAGGCAGTAATTTTTAATTTGTAAGAATTCATCTAGACAGTATAAACTGTATTTCTATAGCATAAAAACGCCAGTGCATTGCAAGTCAGCTGGCATGTTGTATTTTCATCAATTTTTCTTTTGTTTATTGCTAGAAAGGGCCTTATTTTTTACCCCCCTCTGTGCATAGATGTCAAAAAGCTAAATATGGGAGTGAAGTGTATTTTGTAATAATATAATTACTGTTGCTATGGAATCCAGGGATTTCTAAACCTACTAGTAATGTATTTCTTAATCCTTTCTTAAAATCTGTATTAATATTTTTTCTCGTTATTTATGGGTTATAATAAAAGTAGAGGACGTTGCTGACCAGCTTGTAGTGCCATCTAAGAAAATATTTCTGTGTGTCCACAGTGACAAAATTGTAGTACATTCCTGTTCTGACCAGAGGTAATTTTGATGGAGGGAATATATGTAATTTTAGTAGATTACAAGAGTTTGTTTTTTATTTCAAACATTAATTTTGTCCATTTTCTGATACCCACTTCTGTGTCTAATTCCTTGATCATTATGGCAGAATGCTCCCTCTAACATTAAACTGCATCTTGAAAATATTTTTCTAAAAAGCCTCTGAGTGGATAGATTTTTGTTTCTTTTCTTTTGTTATACTCCATCATTGCAGACCATATCCATCCATGTTTAATAGGCAGTATTAGCATTGTGAGCTACAACAGTCTGCACAAACTGTGCAATATCCCTGGCTTGTGTTGTACTTCCATATAAAAACAGCTCCTGTCTATGTCTTTTTTAAGACTTACAACACACATTGCATTTTACTCTTTTTAAAATAACATCAGGGAAACTGTGAGGCTTCTTTTGAAGGATTACATTACAGCTTTGATTTTTATTTATAAAACATAAAGGACTAATATATATCAGTTAGGACATTTTGCTTCCAAAGTGCATTGTAACAAAATAATTGGAAGGCAATTGTGGTGTGAAATATATGACAGCTTTACAGGACATAAAAAGCAGCTTTTTCTTTGTAATAGTGTAATTGCCTTAAACCCCACAATCATAATTGTTATCAAAAAATAATCCCAAGGAAAGGCTAATATAAGGTGAGCAGACTATTATAAGAGCTCTAATACACTCAATTCCTTGAACGGCAAATGCAGCCCCTCAATCTCCCAGTGCTTTTAGTGTCAGTCAGAGAGCACTCAGTCATTTCTGTGCATCAAGCCTGCAGTATTGATTTTTCCACTGACTGAAACAGCCATATAAGCATAAATTTTGCATGAGGCTTTCACTTTGTAGACTCTCCTTTGGTCAGATGACACATGATGTGAACATGAAGACTGTATAATAACAATGCATGGTCAACCTGCAGGCATTAAAGCGTGGTCTCTCACAGCTTTGAAGGACAAAAGCTGGAATGGTGCATCTCTGGTGTGATAGAAAACAAATATCATTTCCATCCTGGCAGCCTGCATTCAATTTTTTACCCTCTCCCTACCTCCCCCACCCTTCACAGTTCCCTTTTAGGGAGGAAATGCACACGCACACACAAACACGTATAGACATAGAGTATACTTATCAGTGATATCCAGTACAGATAAAAATCAGCTCTATGGGAAAGCAGAGCTGTGATAATAACTGTGCATCAAACTTGAACCCTTTGCTGCACTTGCTTTCCACTTTTCTTTGGTGGCGGTGTGTTGTTTTGTTTTATAGTTGATGCCATTTCTTTTAAGTCAGCCCTTGAGACTAAATATTGTACAACAGCATTTGATAACATCTTGTATCATGCTGAAAAACCCTTATCTAAAGATTTGGCCTTGTGATAGACAGGCAGGAGTAAAAACATTCCTTAATAGCAACGTTGCTTTCATCTCATTGCAGTCCTTGTGAAGTTCCTCTGCTCATTAATATTCCCACACTCTTTCTCTCTCTTTCTCTTTCTCTCTCTCTCTCTCCATTTATTGTTTAAATGTTTAGTGTAAAATGCAATCATCCTGTTATGGGATCATGTCAATGGGAGGAGACAGAGGAGTAATCCTAACCCGTGTGTGTGAAATAATAGCACAAGGAGTAATTTGTCACTAAGACCTGCAGCAGTGCATTAACTATTCCTTAAAGTGCATTAAACTGCAGGCAGCTGATGTAATTAATTTATAATATAATGCAATGCAACCTCTTAAAATTAAGTTGGACTGACCCAGAGGAAAATATATCTGTAAGTGAAAAGCTTTGTGATAAGCCAGTTTTAGTCAGTGAAAACGAGAGAGCTGTTTCCTCTTAAGTAACAATCACAGGAGGAGGGCAGGCCCTGCTGTAATGAATAATTGCCAATGAATGCTGTTTTCATTTTGTAAAATGATCCCAACATAATAATTGCACAGCAGCATTACTATTCCAGCAATGACAGATGTTAGAAGCTCTGCTTCTGTTTCTATTTATGCAGGATACAAATAAATGTTTAACATTTATACAGAAGGAGCTAGTCTGTTGTACAGGCAGATTAGTGTTCAGTGCATTAAGAGAAGAGACTCACATTTTTTCATTTGAAAATGCTCTGCTGGGGATAAAAGAGCTCTGATCTCCCTGGTCAAGGGAGTATTTTAGATTTGTTTTCTTCTTCCTCACCCAAATTTGCCTGTCTCCTCTCTTGAGGTATAATAATACAGTGACTGTGTAAGTGCTACCTTTCCCTCATAGAGTTGTGAAATTTTATTTCAAGTTGAGCATATCTTAGAGTAAGAGGGAGGAATGCACTTTTGTCCTGGGCTGTGTTTTGGTTCGGGTTTTTGGATTTTAGTTTGCTTGTTTTTTTTATCAAAGAATTACAGTGTCACAGCAAATTTTTCTTTTTTGTGAAATGACGTTTTTTCTAGAATGGCAATGAGTGTGACACTAGCATACCTGGGCTTCACTATGGACATTTGTAATAATAATTGATCTGTTGTATAGTGAACAACTGCATATACATTTTAAAATTTGCTACATTAATCACTAGCTAAACCAGGTGAATATAAGAGCTACTTCCCAGGTTCATTTCACACAAATATTTGAATGACTTAATAATATTTATAGCTATAGCTATACCTGTACTTAGAGACTTAGACTTATGTCTCTCTGTATAGATGTCCTCACACACTCTTAATAATGCATACACTTCCATAAGTGCCTAACATTAAGGACAGAGACATTTCTATTGAGTCATGCTGAGGAAGCATATTTGTAGGGTCTGGGATAAAATTGCCAAGTCAAAGGTTTTCCAAATTATCTAAATACACTTAAGTAGTAATGGGGGGATGGAGAATTATGTGCCAGTGACTGACATTAGAACAGTCAAAAATCTCAAGCCTACTGTTGAACTGTTTCAGAAACAAAGGGCCATTGTTGAAGTACTGTAACTCTTTGTTCCTTTTTTCTCCTACCTGATATGAAATTACTAATGAATTTACAGGAACTTTTTATGTGCCATATGTTTCTGGGTATTATTAATTTTTATAAACTTTTAATTTTGATGTAGTGGAAGTAGACTGCAGCCCTCAGAGGAGATGATTATTTGAAATTAAATATTGGCCATACTACTTGTAAAATGGAAAAAAAAAATGCTGTAAAATTGTCCTGCTAAGGAGTAACCACAAGTGGCATGGGTTCTCTGAAAATGTAAGTAATAGGACTTGTGAAAAAAAAATCAAATTATTTTCAATAATAAATTTTGTCAGGAAAATACTCTGTATGAAATGAAAAGCTGCCTGGGAAATCAAGAAAAAAATGTATGGGGGTGAGATGGCAATGAAGAGAAGAGGCAATTGTTATGTGTTTTGGAAACACAACATGGAGCAGCAAAAATCACTTTTAAGAAAGTAGCTCAAATTAAAGTGCACCTATATACCTTTATCCTGCCCTGCAATTCTCTGAAGAAAGATCTTTCCCATCTTGCTCCACAGAAGTGGGGGAAGACATGGCAAAGTACTTTGGGATTATTTCTGCATATAATGTTTGAACATGTGAATAATTTGTACTTCTGCTCAACTGTTTGCAGTTTATAAACATGAAATTAGGATACCTAATATATTATTTTTTCCAATTCTAAGAAAGTCTCTTTTAGCATTTGGCTGCTTCTGTTTGAGTAGCTAGTTTAAAGGTGATCCTTAGAACAGTGGTGAACACAGAAATTGACCAAATCTTTGAAACAGGAGTAGAGAGAACAGGTTTCAGAGAAGGTAGGCTAGAGGAATGCAGTAAGACCTATGGAATCTAAATTAAATTAGATTTGTAATTTGGAGGGTAGAACCTCATCTCATATAAATTGGCTCTTTGTAACAACTGAAAGCCTCATATGCAGATATTTAGTATAAAGAAAAATCTATAGATTAATTTATATATGTGATGAATTTCATAGCCTGATCCAAACCATAACAATATCCTCAAGAATACCTACATACAGATAGAGGCAAGATTGTGCTCAGGAGTGTAAATCCTCAACAGCTCCATTGATTTCAGCAACACTCCTGTGCCTTGGAGCAATGTGAGTGAGAAGAGATTTTAGCCAATACCTAAGCAAATAAGCAGAGAGGTCATAGCACTCATCTCCTAGCCACAGAAAATGTTATAAAGTTCACAAATAGTCAGGAATTTATGTCAAAGGCATAATTTTACTGAAACAGGCATTGGGACATTCCAGGTATACAGGTATAGCTAGTACCTGAGAAGTCTAATAAATCACCAACCTCAAAACTCAAATGTACTGTCCAAACAGAATAAACAGTGTTATATTTCTTACTAGGTGCTGTAGGATAAGGACCTCTTTAGAATTATATTTTTTATGAAGGTCCATGAAAGTAAAGAAGGGTGAAAAGTATTAGAGAGAGATGTAATTAAATGAAAAGTCTAGAATTATAGAATTCCTCATCAAATCTTCTTCTAACTCTAATGAATCATGCAGTTCCTTTTCATTCGTCTTTTCTAGTTCTCTCCTCCGGGCATTTAAAATTGCTTTGCATCGTTGTAGTCATAAAAAAGAAATTTATGCCCCTTGGAAAGGATATGCAGTTTTGCAGGAAGTAATATAGACATGTCCAATTTCAGATCAGCATAGTCTACCTTCAAAGAA
Organism: Oenanthe melanoleuca; assembly: GCF_029582105.1. Taxonomy (NCBI): domain Eukaryota; kingdom Metazoa; phylum Chordata; class Aves; order Passeriformes; family Muscicapidae; genus Oenanthe; species Oenanthe melanoleuca. The sequence continues at coordinate 95,546,596 of NC_079335.1, forward strand.
ATAAGTCTTTCCCAGGAAGCATGAGTGGCTTTAGCAATATCTGGTTGAGTAGTTATATGCTCAGACAGAGCCTCTTTCCCTTGTGCCAGGCTCAGAATTCATCTTCTCACCTCACACAAGAGGGAATACCTGACTGAGGTGCAAGAGTGAATTCTTGAGCTGCATTTCTCTTTTGTTAGGAGTTCTCAGGACAGGAAAATGCCAATCAAAAACTGGAGGTGATCACATTTAGTCTCTAGTTAAAACTTGGCTCAGGATGCCCAGAGACAGCTCCTCCAGAAAGGCTCACAGCCCCAAAGCTGGTGTCACTGCAGCCAGCTCCTGGGCTGAAAAGTGTAGCAGCCTTGCATTGTCTGCTGAAAGAGAGATGGAATTTCCAAGTGAGTTTACAGGATACAAACACCTCTGTTCTTGTGTACTTTGGGAATGTGGTTCCCCTAAGTGCCAGTGCCATTTGGAGTTAGTACACATGGAGAGGAGAGGCACCCATAGCAAAGACTGAGGGGTGAGTCATTTGTAAGAAATAACTGTCCATTTTCCACTGGCTACCAATGGTGTCTAAGATGAATAGAGGTGCAGAGATTTAGGTGGGTGAATTTGGCCTCAAGTGTCAACACATATTTTAGAAATATTTTTACAGGGTACAAACATAGCCACTCCTTTCATGCAAAAGATTTTACTCCCAAAACTCTGAGAGATCTTTGGGTATAGGAAAACAAAGATGCTGAAGTGAAAGCCACTGGTTCCCAAAGTGTCAAGTTTAGGTGACCAGTCTGTGATATGCCTCAATTTGCAAGTTCATCTAAAATATCTGTGGTCATAGACATATACTCTCCTTAAGCTGAGAGTTTAATTTCAGGTCCAAATTCTATGCTCTTATCTTGACCTTTGGTATTTCTTTTAGTGGGTTATTTTTCTATTCTGAGTAAGCAGCAGGGAGGACTGTACAAGTAAACTCTGTATGTATTTACAGATATATCCTTCTGAGTGCTTAGAAGCCCAAAAGAATAGTCATCCCATAAGCAGAAATGTGATTGGATTAATTTCACCACTGGAGCCTGACTTTTCAAAGTAATTGGATGCTGTTGTATGGGGTCCTGTACCACCATGAGTTCATGTCTCCTCGACAAGGGTACTGAGCTGCCTTTGCAGATCTTAACTAAGGCTTGGTTTTTATCAGTGCTGCTTTGGGCAACTGTGTAGAGGTGTTTGTACTTATTGCTGATACTGATTTTTATCTCCCGCTCCTCCTGCTTACCCCAGCCACCTACTGCTTCACAGCAGTTTCCATGAGTTAGCTTTGTTCCATGTGTCTTCTTGGAGAGGAAAAACATCATTGTTTCACACACTGAAATAACAAGATATCCCTAAGCAGAAAATGAGTGGTGCAGGACTGCCTTAATGTGCATAGATCAGTATGTACAATAATAATTTTCTTGGCTGCTTCCAATCTTTTAATTTCTCATACTTAATTTGATCACTAGCTAGTCTGTAAATAATGCAGAAAATTGTTCACAATCCAAAAGCCTGTTGATACTGGGGGTTTTTTGACTCTTCAGCAGAGTTGTAACATAATTGAAGTCTGGTTATCTGATTAAAATACATCCAGCCACATACATGGAAAAAAGCCCAATCTCACAAGCATATGAGTGCCTCAAGAAGTCTAGTGAATGCAATTTTAATGAAATATTTATTTGGTTTTCAGGAAGGGGAAACAGATGATTTTCATCAATATGAAATAATAGTTACTTTTTATTCAAAAGTATGTTTAATCTTTAACATTCATTTTCACTTGAGCACATTGCTAATGACCACTCATTTCTTCATAAAAAATTACTCCACTACATCTTACAGAATCTGTATTTAAAAAGGCATTGATAAATTGAAGGAAGTTCAAGGAAGGGAATCAAAAATGATTAAGTGCTGCAAGTATTGACTTATGACTGAAGATTAAAATAATTGAATGTGTGTGTGTGGGCTTGCTAAACATTTCTTACAACTTTGTTCTCAAAAAGGTAGGTGTTTTATTCTTTTAAATCAAATTTGAAAATTGAGAATATTCTCAGGAAGAATGGTATAATTGTAAAGTAGATACACTTCTCAACTTAAAAGACTCTGAGTTTGTTTCTTGCATAGCTACCTATCTTGAAAAATTCTTACTTTCTAAATTCATTGCTATCAATGAATTATTTTCAGGATAAAAAAGTACATTGCTTTAGTTAGCATGACAGAACTTGATATGTTAAAACTAAGCTTTGAAAAAATTTACTGAATGCCCCAAGCTGTGTGTGTGAAAATAAAGATTCAGTTCATCAGATTAAGACAGCAATTTTTACTGAAGAATAGGTCATGTTTGGATGTTTGGTTCTGAATCTGTTACTTTATTGGTAAAAATAATAAAGAAAGGAGAAGGAAATCATATTATGCTGCTGTAGCATTAAGTAGACATGACCACACCATCTGCAAACACAGTCCTGTTTATTTTTCCCTATCTTACCCCTTCAGTTCTCTGTCATGAAGCCACGATCATGTGAGGTGCAAAAAGAAATCCCAGGAAAGAGATTTATAGATTTCAGCCCTGAGTGAGAGCCCTATTTTACTGTTCATAACATTTCTGGAGATGCCTCTTAAGGTAGCAGCAAAGACACCTAAAGTTACCTCAATGGCTCAAGTAGTCCTTCATGTCACTGCATCCCAGGGTATGCAAAAGTTAAAAAAGTAGAAGAGAAGATTTGTTACGGCCAAGATGACTTTTGCAGTGAGATGGGACAGCAGAATCAGTTTGTTAGGAATGATAAAATGCTATCAATTATTAGAAAGAAGTGAAGAGGGCAAAAGCAAAAAGCATCATGTTGCTACTTTTCACATACATGGCTTGCTCACATGCTGGGATTCCCCAGTTTTGGTTACCAATGTAGACACAGGTTGTAATAGAACTAGAAAGACCCAGAGAAGTGTGACCAAGATGCTCACAAGTGGATGTCAGGCTTTAGACAAGTGCAAATATAACAGATAAGATTTTTTTGCTTTCAAAAGAACAAAGAAAGAATAGGGTGAAGAAGTTTGTAAGTCATGAACTGCACAGAGCAACAAACAAGTGACATGACTGTCCCTTGAAATTGTTAGAGAATAGGTTCAAAACAAGCAAGAGAACGTCCTTTTTCTCACAGTGCCTAATTTACTTGTGGAACTTGTGGCCACAGGAGAGCCTGGAAGCCAAAAGTATAAATGAGTTCAAAACAGGACTAGATAAATTAATGTAAGGATTGGCTTATTGTTATTTCATAATAATCAAATTCAATGGTTTACATGTGACCTCAGGCTGAGGAAGTCCCTTGACTGCTGATGTCTGAATCCTGGGATGATGCGCTGAGGAAAGGATCACTCCAACAGTGCCCCTAAACATTGCCAAAGTCTGCAAGAGGAGTTGGAGGCTGCATGGCATTTTAAATAGGTCTGATGCCATACAATAAAACTTAGGCTCTTGTGAAGCAAAGACCCTCACTCCTTTTTCCTGACTCCAATCCACACATTCATTCCTTGCATGAATATCTGGAAGGACCCAGGTTCAGTGCCACCTATTAGAGAGGGAATTTTGTATCAGCAGTAGTGATATAAATATGTGTACATCTAATCCAAGCACCTCAGGGCTGGGTGTTGTCATTCTAGGTCTCTGTAAAGCACCAGGTTCACCTGTGATGATGTATTAATAATAATAATAATAATAATAATAATAATAATAATAATAATAATGCTGAGCCACATAATTCCAGCAGGAAAAGTGTCAAAATGGATCTAAAAAACTATTTTTTTATTAATAAAGCACATCTCTAACTTGCATTTCTGGTAATTTTGTGAGGAAAAAATGCATACCTGAATAAACAGAAAATATTTTGTTGGGGCTTTGTTTTTTGGGATTTTAAAAAATTTGTTTGGATTTTAAGACATAATAATTGATGTGTTTGGGAAAACTTTAGAGCCTGAGGCTTCTTACTATAGGACTAAATTGTCCTATTATCCATCAGATGTTATCATAGATAAAATAATAGAAAGTCAATACTGCAAACAACTGAAGCATGAGAACTAATTTTTTTTTTTGAACCAGCAGTTTTTTAGTGGAAGATAAATCTCTGGTACTTTGATGAACTTCAGTCAGCAGAAAGAATATGTCAATGGGATAGGTGTGGTTTTGATGTCTTGCTGGAAAAGGTGCACATTCCTTAGTGAGACCATAAAGATGCAGAGTCTGATGCTCTGTAATGTCCTGGTGGACAACAGGCTCTGTGTGCTGTCACCTTCCTAGGCCAGGTCATGTCATTCATGGCTGGGGAGAGCTGGGCTGTCAGCACAATAAAAACTTGCCCTGTCTGTGCAAAAATGGAGTTGCTAATGCATATTAGTGCTCTAACAAACATGCAAACAAACAAACTAAAAAAACCTCCCAAAAAACAACAAAACACCTAAGAAAAAAACACAGTTTCACATTTGTGTTGTATCATTTAAATTTGCTTTGTGCAACATTATTGTTTAAATGATTAATACTGCCCAGGATCATGACTGGGCATGTGTCATACTGAATCGTGAAACATAAACTAAAATCTTATTGGGATCTAGTAAATTAATGTAAACTATTTTTACTGCCTTAAAAGTGGAATTATTTCTATGTGCAGACAGAAGGAGACAGTTTGTATCACTGTTTGTACCACTACTGGGATCCTTACAAAGACAGTTTCACACTTCTGACAGACATCATCAGAAATGGTTTCATTGGAAAAGATGTAGAAAAGTGGTTGAAAAATGGTTGGAGAGCTTACATCTGGAAACTTTAAAGGTCTGATAGTTCCTAGAGAAAATTTTCCACAGAAAACTTCTGTGCTTACAGTAAATCAGTCTAACAGACACACCTATAGCTTTGGATGACACATAGCTGAGGTTACATGGTGAAAAGATGCATTTAGATAAAGACCATGGAAATTAACCACTGAATGATCAGCAGCCATTGAATGGCAAACCTCTCTGAAGTCTTTAAAAAATACTCTGACAGCTAAAGGGTTATCTCACACATCTGGAAATTGGGCTGTTCAGGTGTGTAACAAAATGCCTGCCGTGTATGTGCCTTTGTGCTCACAAGGATTATTTAAGGCCTTGCAATTAAAGACATGCCAGAATATTTGCCGGGTCAATATTAAGAGCTGTATGTCTCCTCCTCCCTGCCCCAGTTATCTTTTGTGAGTGTTTTGTGAGGTTGAAGCCCCACCTTGCATAGTGCAAGTTTGATTAGCTTCTTCAATGCTCCCTCTTGTCTCCAGCAGAGCTGCATGTCTCTTGTTATTTATTTTATGCATTAAATGCTTACAGTGTGCTTGGGGCTGTACAAGACATAAATATAAAGGGAGTCCATGCCCTGTAGGACTTACTGTGTGGAAGGCAGAGAGGAGTAATAGCTTGGGTGTTGGTACTGGTTGTTGTTCAGAAATAATGCATTATTGCTTCAGGAATAGGTTGATGCTTGAGTCCAAGAGCATGGACCTGGGGAGTGGGCTGGGATGAAGATGAGGTAACTGAGGTTTGAACAACAGGAGTCATGTTGGGGACAGGATGTAGAAAGTCAGGGAGCAGAAGTCAGAGGATTGAAGGGATATAAAGTGCCACAGAGTGACAAGAATCAAGATGTGAATTGCCTAAAGGACACAATTATACAGAACCTGAAAGTGAAGGAGTTGCTTAAACTTGAAACAAGCATGAGAGAACCACAAATTTCTAAATTCAGCTGAGAGGAGAAGGCAAGAACAAGTCTCTCTCAAGACTGGGTGGAAGATTCCCAATCTTTAATCTGTTTTGTAGAGGAAATTGCTAAAATACCTTAAATAGCCTGCATGTAAATGGCATCAAGAGATAGTTGCAGTGGGACTAGCCATTAAATATTTGTACTTATGATTTCCTTGCTGACCTAGGATCTCTCTCTATGACTTTATTTCAAGAGCTTCATCTCTTCAGGATAATCATGTTTGTACTATAGTAAATCTTTTCCCTTCCATTTACGAATTGTACATAATAAACTCCACCATCATTTTATTTAGTGGTCATTTCAGCCCCTGGAATTATTTCCTACTACAGGCCACTCTGAATTCCCACATAATCTGAGTCAGTACCACTCTGACTGATTGTTAATTCTTTCATATCAACTTTAGGATTACAAGGAGGCCCTGAGCTCAAATTATGTTTAACAGCTTTTGACATTTTGGATGTAAAAGTCATGAATAGCTGTAAATTGTTTTCTAGATGATTTGTGTGTCTGTACTTTGGGTAGAGAAGAAGAAATCTTTATTGTCATAAAATAAGCCAGATGTGCAGAAAGCCACAGTGACAGGTGTAACAACCTTGCCTGGATTTCACAAGCATCATGAAACAACATGCCAAAGAAAGGGACTGAAAAACACCTCTTCTGCTTAAAGTAATGCCACCATTCATAGGAAAGTAGTTTGCAGTATTTGTAGCTATTCAGAAAATGCAAACTTATTTCTTTTGACCTAATTCCAACATGCTGTTCAAACCCCAATTTATATATTTATATATTTTATTTATATATATATATTTATTTATATATTTATATATTTATATATTTTTATATATTTTCATTGTGTTGAAAGAGAAACTGATTCCTCACATAAAGTGCTTCAAGACTCATGTAACTTCTAAAATCATCATTGTTTATTTGATACCATTATCTAATAATCACTTTGTCTAACTCTGATGATCACCCACAGCAGCTTTGAGCAGGACTGTTGAGAAGAGTATGGATTGATGAAGACAGGACTGTTTGATATTGCTCACTGAGCTCTCTGGCTTGTGGGCAGTAAATGCCACTGCTTTTCACATTTGAAACACAAAAGATATATTCACTTCAGTATAACACTGTATTACAACTTCTGAAAAGGGAAACTCTCTTGCAGTCCATAACTCCTCTTGTTCTCTGAAATAAAAAGTAAAGATATTTTGTACTTATTTCAATGATGTGATGGCCTCTCTGTAGTTGTAAGTGGAGCTTGCATTGTATCACAAACCTGTCACATTGGGAAGAAGCAGTACATTTTCTATTAGGAATCAGTGGCTTTCACTCTCGTGCAAAAAATCTCACCTTATTTCACATGAACATAAGCTCTATGAGTAAACTTGGATATAAACTAACATATTCAGCACAAATATAGGTACAGAAATAGAGTAGGAGTGTGATACAATAGGACTCACTAAAGAAATGCAGATTAATTCACTGAAGTTAGCAGCTTATCCATGTTCTTACAAGTGTCCTGAGGATGACAAGCAGGGATTTCACTTAGCTAATGTGCTTAATGCTGCCAGACCAGACATTCAAGGCTCTCAGAATTTAGGAACAAACTTCCAGTGCAGGCCCAAACTATACACACTTGGGTAGCACTGCTCTATGTGGAGATCCTGAACATGGATATGTGTACCTGGAATATTTCCATTGAGAGTCCTTGGAGGGGAGCATGTGTGCAGTAACTGAATGCAGTTTACTGAGGGCCTGAAAGGTTTTGCAAAACTTCAGAGTGTTCTTTGGTGCAGCCTGACAGAGAATGTTTGTGACCCTGGGAGTTAACCAATGGCCAGGTGGATGTGGAGCCCTTGGAGTGTTTCCTAACCAGGATATACCAGTGCTTCCCCAGGGGTCCTGCTGCAAGATGGGGCAAGGTCCATGTGCCATCTGCTGCCTGAAAGCTCCTTCCTCACAGAGCTTGGATTTTCCAGTGTCTTGCCCTGGTTCCATGGTGTAACAGTGTGGGAGCTGCATTGGCATTGCTCACACTACAGGGGAGCTGAGCACAGGGAACAAGGGGAAACAGCACCAATCATCAACCTGATGGAAACTGGGGCCGCCAAAACTGCCTCTCTTTTTTGGAATGTAAATTGGTTTTGATATTCAAAATATTCTTGCACCCTTAAAATAATTCCACAGCAGTGGAAGAGAAGCCTGCTGGTTGCAGTAAGGCCCCAAATGGACAGGACAGAAGTTCTGTGATCTCCAGTGTTGCCAGTAGAGCACAGTGAATAATTATACCAAATTCAACAAGCAGAGAAAACTATCATTAAGCAACTGTTCAGACACCTGTTTGACCTTTTGAGGAATTTCCATTTCATGTCAGTAGGTGAAAATATTGATTGTGATCAAGTTTCTGATATAAATGTTAGATATGGTGGCATATCTTACAAAAATAAAAAAGGTAAATACAAAAAGTGCAAGAAGTGTCCTTCTTATATTTGCAACTTCTTGCTTGATTCTTTCTTGTAGATTCTTTCCTGTCTCAGAGAATCGAACAGCTTTCTTGAGGGGTTTTTTTGTGCATTATAAGCTGCAGTGAATAACATATACTTAACAAAATTACACACTGCATTTGCTGTGAGCAGCACCCCAGTTCCTTTTCACTCCTGACAAGAACACCATCACCAAGAAAATCGCCGACCTCCATTTCCACCTCACTTTTATTTGGCAGCAAACAGTCGAGTTTGTCATTGGCTTCCTCTCGTATTGTTCAGCTCATGTGGTATGAGATCACATTAAAGAAGATTGTTGCAATTTGTCTCATCTTGTGAAAGCACATGCTGTCCCTATGCACTCAAGCCATACTTTAAGTATGAGTGATTGAGTGGACCTAAGGAATGCTGAGTAAATATGTTGCTGCAATTAGGTCTTGAGAGAAAAAGAAAAAAAAAAAAGGGTGCATCCAGTATTTTCCACTCCTTTACCATTTGTGTATAAAAGGTATACACGATCTTTCCCCTATACTCACAATATTTAGCAGATAAAATAGCCTGGAAAATTTTATCATCTTGAGAGTTGTTTCCTCTACTGTTTACCTGCAGAGCAACTGCTGCCTGTAAAACAAAAGAGGATCTGGCCTTATAAATACTAAGACTGTCATTTCTGAAGTAACCTAGTAAAACTCATTTTTCTTTGTGTTTTGTGCACAACACAGGGAGGTCTGAAACACATTATTCTAGAAAAGGTGCTGCAAGATAGGAATCTCTTCCTCATGGCATGCAGTGGTTTGATTTTGCATTTAAATAACATCTTTCACCCAAGATCTTGCAAGTTTTAAAGCTATTAATTTAGCCTCCCAACAGCCTGTAAAGAAGTTACAAATGAACAGTAGATAACAGTAGATGTAATAGCAGATAACTTAATAATAGGTTTATCTTTCTCCTGTGGTCACAGAGACCAACACAAAGCCCTGTTTTATGTTCTGTTCGAATATTAGTTTGGGATGCTTGTGGTTTTTGAATGGCAAACCAAGAGACCTTGGGTTTCATGTTCAGAGAAAGTGAACATCTGAAATTGCTCTTTATTTCAGCTAAAGTTCTGAGTGCTTAGAGACAAAGACAAGTCTGTGTAGACTCAAATTATTTTCCCATAAACAGGGACTCTGTGGTCAATGAGCTACTTCAGAAAACATTACCTGAGGTATTTTGTCTTATGTTACACAGTTTGTGTCTAGACACACCGATAAGATAGACCCAAGCTCCTTTGTCTTTGTTTTGAAGTGACCAGGTATGAGATAGTCCAAGTGTGGAAGCAGAATGCATAAAGTTAATGACCTGCAGAGGACTGGACTGGAATTTCCAGTCTTCTGCGGGAAATATAATAAATGGCATTCTTTCCTCTTACTTGACTTCAAAGGTGACTCCAAGCTGCATAATTTTGACCAGACTCTGTATTTTGCTTTAAATGCCATTATTATAACTGTTTATATGCAGAAGACAGACATTAAAGTCATGCTATTTAAGCAGCAGTAACACCATTATCTTACTGATGCTTTAATTGCAATTGAGGAATGCAGTCCATGTCTAGCTGCTCCAGTATTTTGGGAATAGTTTCTCTCAAGTGTGTTGCCCTCTGACAATGAGAAGTGCAGCCAGTGTGCTGGCTGCATTGAGATTTTAATGGAGGGAAAACATTGCTCTTTACATTCACCCTTGGCTTACACTGAAGCCAACAGGAGCTTTGTTGACTGAGTTCAGGATCAAGTCCTAATACCTAACAAATATGCATGTTAAATCTACTTTAGATTTGTTTCCCGGGCACCAGCAGTCAGGAGGACCAAAAACTATTTTTAAAATGCCAAGGCCAGGTTGGTGATTAATGAGGAATTTATTTTATTCTGCAGTGTCTCTTATTTAACTGGATGCCTCTGGAGACGTGCTTTAAACAGCAAGGCACTATCTTAGACTAGTATGGTAGATTTTCATCTCACGTTGACTCCATTAAAGTAAGCTTCTATAAACAGACATCAATTACAACCAGTTTAAAGGGTTTTAAAATGTAATCCAGCAGTGCTGCTTAACTAAATGAATCCTGAGAACTGATCTCTAGTGAATTAATAGAGCAGTGTGTGGAGAGCTCACTATGAATCTGAGTTAATGACTGGAGAAGATCAAATTAATTACAACTGTCTCTGAGGACGTGCAGGGAAGAAGTCCCTCACATCAGCTAAGGTTTGATTAACTCTTCAGGTACCAAGTAGAGATTTTCTACAAGTTTTTTTAAAGTAATTGCTAGTAAGACAATGGATGAGTCAGCTTGGCATTTCTCAGGTGGCATGCAACTACTGTAAGAAGTGACAGTGCTGAATTTTCCTGCAAATTCCAATTTCATTTTTTTAAACTCTCTGTTTAATTGAGGATTTTTAATTAAAAGATGAATACTAATATCATACTAAGATTATAACAAATTTATTACATGCATGTTAATATAGAAACCATTGGTAAGATAGGTTCACATTTTAGATAAATATCCAAGACTATGCCACTAAGCTCCCTCTGATTTTTTGCATTTACTATGATTGTTACTACTACTACTACTACTATTACTACTACTACTACAATTATTCTCTACACAATTTTAATTGACTTTATAGTGTCAAAGTTTATGTGATTACTGAATTAATTAATAAGCAAAATAAGAATAAAACTAATGGTTTAATGCAAGGCTATCCTGATATGGTTATAAGGCCAGGAAGGCACACTAGTTTGTGACAAAAGAAACTGATTAAGTTCTGAGAAAACAGATATTGAAGTTACAAAAAAACTAAAAAATTCAAGTCATAACTGAAGACTTCTGTATGGGCATTGATCTAAACTCCCATTTTCTCAGAGACAAACTCACTTCTTACCCCCAACACCTTGTACAGCGAATATTTCACTTTATAGAAGTGTGAAGTCAGTGCTCATTGTGAGAGGCAGACCAACCCAAAGTGTCACCAGAGTTGGCCAGGACACTGGAATCACAGAATCACAGAATGAGTGAGGTTGGAAGGAACCACAGTTGGTCATCTGGTCCAGCCTGCCTGCTCAAGCAGGGTCATCCTCTGACATCCAGACAATTCTTGGGAATCTCCAGTGCACACCCTCTCTTGGCAATCTGTTCTAGTGCTCAGTCACCAGCATGGTGAAAAACTTCTTCCTCATATTTAGTTGGAACTTCCTGTACATCATTCTCTGCTCATTGCTCTTGTCCTGCTGCTTGGCACCACCAAGTTTGGAAACATCCTCTTGGCCCTCTCCTTTCAGATACTTATAGACAGTGTTGAGGTCTCCTTTCAGCTGATTCTTCTCAAGACTGAGCAGGCTCAGCTCCCTCAGCCTGTCCTTGTAAAAGGGATACTTCAGTCCCCTGAACATCTGGCTTGCCCTCTGCTGAATCCAACCCCATGGCATTTCTCTTAGGTTTCTCTGCACAGGCTGAGTAGATCTGTACAGCTGGAAAGAGACTTTTTTTAGAAATCACAGATACTTGCACCAGACAGCAAAAAGACATGCCTCCAGCCTATGAACCACATGAGCAGACTGCAATGACAACTGCCTGCTGCAGAATCAAATTCATTCTCTCTCCATGCTTTTGCATTACTCAAAGATTTAAAGAGTATTCTCCTTGTTTTTATAATTCAGTGGCTATTTGGATCTTGTTTTTTTCCCCCACAAAACTCCAACAATAAAATTCTGCAATGCTTTCACCTTTATAGTACATTAGGAGGGTAAGGGGGTGCTGTCAAGCAGGAGAGCCAGGAAGGCTAAAGAACACATAATTATCTTGAGCCTATAGAAAAGAAGATATCTTCACTAAGTGAAGGTGCTAAATAGCTCCTAAACTGTTAAGCAGCCTTTAGAGTAGGAATAAGCAATACAAGCAGTCCTTTCTTCCTCTATCCATTAACTGCCTCTACCCAGCAGCTGAAATTCCAGAAGGAGTTCACAGAAAATAAGTGATGTGCAAGGTTTCTTCAATTTTCAAAACACTTTATAAGCATGGCAAATTAGCCATATGGTAGTATGATGGTAACTCTGAAATCACTGGAAAAACCTCTTTCATGTGAAGTGAATACAAGTGATTCAGCAATGAGAAGGGCAAAACAGCCTCAACACCCTGATTTTCACAGTCTGACATAAATATTCTTCCCTTTGTAATCAACTTCTTCCACAAGACCTATTCAGTAAAGAGAAAATCCCTAATGTTTGGGGAGATTTGTTTTTTCTGCTCTGAAGTGTTGCTTGTAATGTGTTTTGTCATGAGTGTGTATAACCTATGCTTTCTTATCCATGAAGTATATTTACACTCTGGTTTGTTTTATAATTTCACCTGTTCAGAACTGTACAGCCAGTTTTTTGTCCAAAGTATTATTTATCATCTAGCAGACTTTGGAGTTAAGGTGGCATATTTCCTCCAGAAAGGTGTAAAATCATGCTCTTGAATTCAGAGCAATGGAAAAATCACTGTTTTTCAGCAATATTTTGGGAGGTGTTGCAGTGGCCTTCATTACTTACAATATTCTGTATTTCCTGTCTGTCTATACATAAAATTTGACTTCTTATGCCTACTTCAAGGAATATTTTAGTGTAGTACAATGACCTCACTCACTATTTGCTTGGTTTTGTTTCAAATTAAAGTCAAACTGTGCTTTCTCTAATTTTAAAAGTTCTTTCTCACATTTCTACAAATTTTCAAGAACTGTTTAAAAACTTCTTTTCATTGGTCACTGGAACTTAATACAGAGCTCCAGTACCTGTCTCATCAGTGGCTTCAACCCCACAATGATGTCACTCTTCTCCTCTAGCACACGATGTTTCTGCTTCCAGCAGTTTGGGAAACAAAGATGCTCCGGTGTTACAAAGCAGAGCGGTGCAGACTCCCCAGACAGGGGTAAAAGAGAACTCTTTTATTTGTAAAACCAGGCCCTTTTAAACAGTTAGGCTTTTATCATGTTACATTCTTTTAAAATAACTCAACCAACCACCATACAACATGACGTGAACGTGCCGTGGGTATGTAACTTGTTCTTCATTCCCAGAGCCCTTTCCTACTTAGCCAAAGTAACTGAAGGGAGCCATGCTTTTACAAGGCTTTTATTTTGTAAAGTTTCACTTCTCAGTAACACTCTGGAAGCGCTGTGATGCAGCAAAATAAGCAGCTTTTTCCTGCAAGAGGAAGTTGCTCTTTTGGAGATATGCCCTCTTGTTCATTGGTAAATCATTGTATATTTTGTGCTGTGTTAAAACAGATTTAGACCTGGCTTACCTGGCAACTCAGGTCACTTTTTATTAATGCCCAATATTTACCACTATGGTGTTGTGCTTACATATTTTCTTGTTACATAACAACATGAATTATGAGAGAAAATTGGGCATTGCAGTGGTGATATTCTTCTGTGTCTACTTTTGATCCATGCAGAGACTGTTAAACATACCCCTTTCAGAGAATTATGCCCAAGTGACAAACTGTCAGTTAGTTAGTTCTTATGCCTTTTGACATGTACTATATTGTTATGGTATATGCCTGATTTTCTAAAAAGAAATCTGAGGAGTTCATGTCATCACAATTTCTTTGTACAACAAACTGGGAGCACTCTTGAAGACCATAGTCAGACTTGTCCATCTAAGCCTGTTTTTCATAAAGCCACATTGATTGGTAATATTTATTTTCCCGTTTCTTAATTAAAATAATCCAATACCATATTTTCCATTGCTTTTATTGGGATTGAAGTCTGTTTAGTCTCTTATTTACAGAACAATTCTTAATTATGCCTTTTTGCTTACAAATTATTATTTTCCTCATATTTTTCCTGTATTTTTTTCTCCTAGTCAGGTTTTGTTCTTATTTCAGCTTTTGTAATTTCTCCTTTGAATCCTCAGATGTAGATATTAGTAAGAGTTGAGCTCTTTACACGACATCAGGAACCTGATGAACCTAATCTAGTCATGATCTCTGGTTCCTCATCACTCACCAGCATGATGTTCAGATGTTAATTCATCTTCACCAGTTTTAGGAGGTCCAAATTAGGATTACTGCTTTTTATATACAATATATTTTTAGTTTTAAAGAACTGTTGGCATGTTTTAGAAACTGATCTATTGATTGTTTTGTTGTGGGCTGGTTTTTTTTTTTTCACTATTTAACTATAAAAAATTTATCTCATAATTTGTCACCTCTTCCATCTGTCCTCTCCCCCACTTCATATGCTAAATGCAAATACATCTGACAAAAGCATCCTGCCCTGACTGGTCAGTTTTTAATAGACTCCTACCCAGGCTTTTATAATGAGGAAATAATCCACATTTTACAGAAGTTAATAACTCTAGCAAGTTGTCACGGAAATTGATGACTTTCTGAAGCATTTTACCATTTATGTTGCATCCTCTGATGTAATTCAGCCCTTCTTGAAGTTTGACTGGGATTTAGGTTCCTTGGCTATGGATTTAATTATGTTTTTCTCTAATAACAGCACAGCTGTAATGAAGACTACTACTATTTAAACATGAAGCTTCCACAGAGATTTTTTTTCCCCAAGTCCAAGTACATTCCTTACCTTTTGCTTCTCATTATTAGTGTCATGCTGCATTGCTATGTAAAACACTTTGCAACCTTTACACTGCCCCAAAGAGCAGGGATTGAGATTCCATAAACTGAAAGGAAGATGCATCCTGTTTTGAAACCATAGCAACTTTAGCAACCTCAGAAAAAAACCCTGCAAATGTGTACAGTGCAATTCATGTGGAGGTTGCAGTAAGTGTTTGACCTTTGCAGAGAATTAAAGGAAGGATCCTGAGTGAGATAGGGACCATCTGACTGAGGAGTATTTAGGAGTTCTAGATTGAGAGCAGGAAACTTGGTGGACATCACTGGGCAACTGATCCCATACCAGGGTAGGTGACCAGAAGGTGATAAACTAGAACTAGGATGGGAAAAGGGCTAAAAAAAAAGAGATTTTCTGATGGCAAGAGTTGAATAGAGGATATTTGAGAAAATTAATTTTGATATTATAGTCAAGCACAATGAGATCTGGAAAACTGAGAAATGTGCTTGGTGTAGGAGTAGACAGGTGAAGTGAGATTATTCATGTGATGGGAGAGTAATAATTGCTGATTTTGGAGCATCTTTCTGCAATGCAGGGAAAAGGAAGAGGCTGAAGCCGTCCCACAAATAGTTATGAATAGTCAGAAAGGCAGAGATGAGAAAAGTGGTTTTGCCTAGTGAGGAACAAAGCAAATTATGAAGGTCAGTCATAAACAAAGTCTTCTTGCCAGAGCAAAATATCAATTAGAGATTCCTTGGAGGCCTGAGGAGAAGGGATTGTTGTCAATTTTGACAGAAAAAGAGGAGAATTAGGGAAGAAAATAATTTTTACAATGTACATTCCTCATGGCAGAAATCTGTCTATTTTATTTTTCTGCAAAACGTCATGCATGTTTATGACTCTGAATCAATCATGTTCTTTGGAAAGTAAGCCTTTAGCTGCAAACATAGTCCAAAAAGGAGGGAAGATGAAACTGATTGAATGGGACAGTGGGGCAGGAAAAGCTTCTTTGGGCCTACAGTTGAAGGAGTAGCAGCAAATGCAAATAACCTTAAAGGGCCTGATTAAAAAAAAAAACAAAAAAAAACCCCAAAAACTGAAAGCAAAACAAAAAAAAAAACCAAAAAACAAAACAAAACAAAAACAAAAACAAAAACAAAAAAAAAAAAAAAAAAAACAAAAACAAAAAAAAAAAAAAAAAAACAAAAACAAAAAAAAAAAAAAAAAAAACAAAAAAAAACAAAAAAAAAAAACGAAAAAACAAAAAAAAAAATCCAAACATGAAAAATGTTAGGAGAAAAAAGGAAAATAATAAGAATGTATGGAAAGCAACAAGTAATTAAGGTGATATCTCTGTGCCACAATGCAAGAATGCAATATTCTCATGCTGGGCAATGAACATAGGTTCCTAACCCATCTCTGGCCTCTGCCTAGGAGGGAGACTGGAAACAGAATGTGATGGAAAGCAAAGGAAGTTTTCACTTTAATATCAGTCTGAGCCACAATACAGCAGCCACCAGGCATCCAGCATCTGTTACCACACAAAAATATGGTTAATGCAGCAAGTGCTACCACAAGTCATTACTTCATTGCTAGGTTGGGTTGTAACTAAAAGACCAAACAATTTCAGACTTTGCAGGGTCAATTCCAATGTGCTATGCAAAGCAAGAGGCCATCTCCCACCTGCCAAGCACCTAATGTGTCCCAGTGCCAGCCCTGTTGTGGATCATTTGTGTCAGTCCATACTGACAGCTCAGAGGGAGTGCACCCACCTGGATTGAAGAGCTGGGATCATTTGCTTTGTGTTCAGCTGGTGCCATGAATATTTTCCTATATCCAGGGAATGATTTCATAGACATGAAATTATATTAAAAGGAACAGTTCTTAATATTCTGCCAGCAAAGTGAATACTACAGGTGCAGCTCCATAGGTGACTGAATTATCACAGTTGCATGATCACTGTGCTCTTTTCTTGCTGAGAAGCCTTCCTGTCAATATTATATCTGTGTTCTCAGCAAGAACAATACAGCACTGGAAGTGTTCACATGGGGAATAATTTTCCCATGGAATAATTTTCAGTAATGTTGGAAGGAAGGTGTCTATTCACTGTATGTTACTGGGCTTGTCTTGGAATATAACTATCCTCCAACATGCTAGAAATATACTGTTGTTACTTTTAAGCAAAAAAAGGATAACTAAACTGATTGTTCCTTTCCCTGAAGTTGTTCTGTACCAGAAAAGGCAGTCATAAAGCCTTTTAATGGCTATGTAGCTGGCCAAGTCAATGCACCATAACTTATTATTATAACATATTATTACTCCTATTGTTTGAATTGTCAGAACCATAGGGTATATTCTGGGACAAAAGAGAAAGAAGTCACAGATTCCCATCTGGAACAGCTTCCTGGCAGTCTTTTTTGTACCAGAAACCAGGGAGTGATGAGGCAGGGACCAGGCCTTCCATAATTCTCATTAAGAGAACACCAGTGTGTTAGGTATATGGTACACTAAAGTGATTTCAGTCACATGCAAAAAGACAACTTCCATAAGTTCAGCTGGGCAGGCTGCTGGCACTTCCAGCTGAGAAGTGAGTCGCTTTATGAGTCTAAGGATACAGAAATTGCCATACTGCATTGGATCAGGAATCCATCTACCTTAATGTCCAGTCTCCAGCACTGACCTCCTTCAGAAAATGATGTCTGACAGTAATCTCACTGATAAATTTTTCATGCAAGAGCTGACTGCCGGATAAGGCCCTAAACACAGGATGTACAAATGGATGAAGCTGTGGAGATGGATGCAACAGAGAAAAATGGTGGAGTTGCTCAAGGGTGTCTTGTTGTCATAAGTGGCCAGGCTTTACTTCAAGATGTATCTTTATTAGTGAATTCTTTGTGTTTCTGACACACAACAACTACCCAGAACATTCAATAACAGAGGAACACTGCAGAGGGAGGTTCAGGGATGGGTTTCATAGCAGAGCTAGTTGTCCAGCTGAGGGTGTAGAGAGGAGACCAAGAAGGAAAAACACAGGAACCAGTGAGTGCTGTAAACAGAAAGAACAGGAGCAAGACAAAAATAAACATCTGAGATACACAAGCCTGCTGCTCCCATATGCAAACAGCAATATCAGATCCTGCAGATAGCCCCTAGGCTAGTGTTTAGGTACAACAGTTGCTTTGCAATAATTTGCATCTTTTTAAACTGCTTTGTGGGCCATAACCTTCTCCCCAGCACCAGCTGCCAAAGGAGTGGGCAGCTCTTTTCAATAAATTTAGAGAAGTGTTTAATTCAGTGGCTGCACCAAGAACAAATTATTAAAAAGCAAGACTAAATATCATAATTGTTTTATGAATGTTTGATGCCTGCCAATCAGCCTAGAGCAGCAGGGTAAATGACTTTATGGTTTAGGTAACTCATGAGATATGCAACACAGTGAATACTATAACATGAGGAGGGCAAAAAGCACATCAATATCAAGTATCATGTAGTCTCACAGAATAATTATTAACACTCCACTTTGTCCTAATTATATAGGAATTATTGATAATTATTATTTTTTAATGATGAAAACATTTTATTTCACTTTCTCTTGCCATGACCTGTCTATTATTATTCTGAAAGCTGTCTTGTATATATGGACATTGTTCTGATCAACAGGTACATGCTGTACAGAAATCTGTGTGCCTACAATATCTACTTGAAGAATACCCTTACTTAAAAGTTTTATATCAAATAAGGTCAGTTCTGAAAAGAACAAATCAAACCTAAACAATATTAAAAGTTTTGTAAACTGTTGCATTAAAACTTACTACTTTTTGCAAATGTTTAATCAAGTGTTTTTCTTCTCTTACTGAATATGCTAAAGAGTTTATATTTACATAATTGTGGAAGTGATAATAACAGGTATATTTCAGAGGTTTGCATTCAGAGTATACTCAAAGCAAGTAATTGTTACAAGAGATTATTTTTCTTACTCCTTGCCCCATCCCTGCCTAGAACTGAGCACTTTACCAGAGGATAAAATTTGTTGTAGTTAAATAGAAGATAATAAGATATAAACCCCTAAACTATATACAAATAATAAACCATTCTAAATTAAATGTAACATGAAAATGCTTAGAAATCACCTCAAGTAACTTTAAGAATATGTACTTAGAGCACAGTACAGGAAAAAAAATAGGAATAAAAGGACCATTTAAACCAAAGGAACAGTAATTTTTACATAACATATTGAGAATGAAGTTTGGCTTCAGCAGAAACAAGGGTTCTTTTTTCTTCATAATTGAAGTCTTTAGGGATCCATCCAGAATGTTGCTTAACATCCATAATTTAGAAGTAGTCTGTTTAAACTCAGTGGAGATGTGGGGGGTTTGTATGTTCTTATATCCACAACATGTGCTTAATAACTAAACCAATAACCTTAGTAGATTAGAGACAGAGTAGCCAATTTTGTACTTGACAATGTGGATTGAATAGCTGATGTCCTGAGAAAACATAACTCCTAAATGGGCCTGGAATCAAGAACAGGTTTGGTTTTTTTTCTCAACATTATAAACTTCCATCTGAAGTTAGAAATATCCTCACCTGAACTTGGCTTTATGTAACTGTCCATGCAGATTTAGCTGGTTTTCTAACTGTGTTCAATGGGTGTTCATCAGTGGCTGCTTCAAGTTGGATTTTTTGGGATTTTTAAAGCAAAGTATTTAGAAAGGAAAGCACTTAGCCTTAAATGTCTAATTGCTTAATTTAAATACTTGTTGACATTTGCAGAGGCACTACCCAGGCAAAATTAAGTTCACCTCATTTTTGTTGAATTGGAAGCAAGTGCTCTTTAATTTGCTAGTAGGAGAGAGGAAGTTTTTAGCCAGGGATACTGGGCTAACCTTTTTTGGGCTTGCCTTGACCACAGCATGAATACTGCCTTTGAAATAAGGCATTAGCAGACCTGCTGTGTGATTGTTTTAATTCACTTTGTGTAATAGTCTGGGTAAACTGAGGCAATTCTTCCTCTCAAAGGAAACATTAATCTCGTGAATTAGCCTCTATGCCTGTGTGGGAGAAAAGTATTTTTGCTAATGTGTCAGCAAGTGGCATCTCACTGCAGAGTGTTCAAAGCTGAATGCTTTCACTCCCATTTGCTGTATTTCTTAAGCCAGTAAGAGGGGAAGGCTCTGTTTTAGTGAGTGAACATTGTACTCTAGGTTGTTGCTGACCTTGCTGCTGCTGTGACCCTGCCAGGAGGGACAGGTAGCACTAGGAATGACTGACTGATGGATAATATTTGAGATTTCAGGACTCTGCTAGGTGCCATCATGGGAGGACTCAGGCCTGAAAAGCATTCTACTTGCTGAGATTAAACAGCAAGAGCAGTGTGGCTGGCCTGATCCCACAAAAGTCACTTACTGCAGGGGGGGAGAGCAGATCTGAAGGGGAGAAGGGAACATGAGGGTGTACAGATCCTGAGGAGGTTGTAGCCACAGTGACAACACTGACTGGAAGGCTTTAGGTTGTTGAATCCCATCTCCAAAGGTATTTGGGAAGTCTCTCACTTTCTGCACACTACATCTGTCAAAGATGAGTAGCTGTTTATTTCTCTAGGAGAGAGATCTAAGGGCAACAGCAGGCAATTTTCTGATCAATGACTGTATGTTGAGTTGTGTTTGGTGAATTCTGAAAAGGAATTATGGAAATTAAAGAAAAAAGTCCTAAAATCTCAGTTAGCATATCAGTTCAAACTAAATTGTCTTTTGAAGGGGTTGGCTGTACCATTTAATGGAAGAAACTGTTTTCCTGGTCTATAAGTGAGCTGCTGAACCTGCAAACATTTTTTTTCCTATGAACGGGCTACAGGAGATTTTCAGACAGGTTATCATGACTAATGCACAAATGACCCATTGTCTAAAGGACAAGTTAAAATTATAAACTGTTCATAAATTTACTGATGTTGTTGGCGACAGTGTCACAGGAGTAAACATTTAATTTGATCTTCATTTCTTAAAGTAGCAGTATTGCTACTGCTGCAAAAATGAAAAGAAAACAACGAAATCTGTTGAAGAAATCTATTTCAGGTCCCTGCATATTAGTCCTTCAGCCTTGCTTATGTGCATTTGTGACAAATGAAAGCAGTCTTATTAAATCTCCATTTAGTGTCAAAATGAATGAAACAAATTCATACAATGCACAGCTTTATGATTAAAGTTCTTATAAAGCCCTATGTCCCAATTCTAAGAAATCATATCTTTCCATGATCTTTCTTGAAATTATTTGTTATGTAGGTGTCTGCCCCACCTACTCATGATACATGTGAGGCATAAAGAATAATCTTATAACAGGGAAAGTTTATAAGTTCTTACAATATTTACTCAGGCAAATTTCCTTCAGTGAATAGGAATTATGCTCAAGTGATAATTGCATCATCTGGCTCATGGTTTGAGTATTTAGAGACCTTTCAATTCAGTGCTGAAAATGATGTTAGAACATAATGGAGTGATATTCATGCCCTGTTCTTCACTTCCTCTCACTCTGTTCTCTCACACATAGGTAATAATCACTGAATGATAGGAAAACATCTTAGGGGCAGAAATAAGTTGAAGTGGGAATACCCCTTGTGATCTTTTAATTTTTATATGCTAATTTTTGCTCTAAAGCAGGTGGAAGAACTCTGAGTTCACCAGTTGTTTGTTATGTGTACAGAGTTTTTTTCCAAAGTGGATTTTAGAATAAATCTGTTAAACACCTCATTTTCAGGGACAATATTGGTATCAAGGTTCATTTTGTTGGGTTTCCCTAACTGTAGCCTCTTTTGATGCCAAACAAATAATACTCCTATGTTACTTGTTGCTCACAGCACATGTTTATTTTATTGGCTCTCACTATAGCCTTCTAGACCCTTCCCTTCTGTCTTGCAAAGTCCAAGCTTGTTGGTTCCTTGATTCTTTAGAAAATCCAGGTTGGGATTTATTTGCATAATCCCTGGTGTAGAGTTTTAGGATTGTGTTGAGGACTCCTAAAGCACAGCCACAGAAGGAAGGGAGGTATTAAAAAAGATAAATCATCATGATCAGAACATATATGTCTTTTCATGCTGTTTTGCCATGAACCTAGAATTCATCATAGGAGATTAGAGGGGGACATACAGGTAGTATCAGGGCCAAGTAATGACTGGAGAGATCTGTAAGATTGCTGGAGTGTCAGGTTAATGTAAATTTCATAAAGAAAAATGTTAACCTTAAGCAACTGAATATAGTTCAGTTCAGTCAATATATGAAGATTAAGAAAAAACTAAACTCAGTGGACAGCTTTCAAACTGCTGTTGCCAAAATTGAGAGGAGTTCAATTGCTTTTCACTTCTATGGTTGTTTCATGAAATGAGAGTTCTAAAGGTGCTGTCTGATGGTCACCAGAAAATCCACAGAGGGATCCCTGAGGAACCACAGAATGAAGGGAAACAGAGGGAGGAAAAATATAAACAAAAGAAAATTTAAAAGGAATTTTTTTCTGAAAGGAAGGAGTAAAGGGGCAAGTTTGTGCATGAAGAAAGAAGCAAGTGGAAGTGTTATAGGTGAACTGACTTTCAGCAGGTGTGAAGGCTCAGGTAGCATCTTGTCTTCTTCACAAAACATGTAGCATTTGTTATTGTGTTCTCTGCAATTAACAACTGTTCCTCAGCTCACTGAGGGGAGCAATGCACTTATGGAGCTGAAACTTTGTGTTTAACCACACCTGGGAGGAGTGCTTGACAATCTGTGTTGCTTCCAGACTACTGAAGAGAGCAGCTGCTTGTGCTATATCCACAGGGACCTAACCATGCTCTCTGCTCCTGCCTGAGACATACAGGACTCACTGCCTCCTCAGTTTCTGAGCCAGATGTAGCAAAAATAAAAAAAATAAAATAAAATAAAATAAAATAAAATAAAATAAAATAAAATAAAATAAAATAAAATAAAATAAAATAAAATAAAATAAAATAAAATAAAATAAAGAAATGGTGTAATTTCTAAGCCTGGTACTTCTCAGGTGAAAGCATGGCAGTTTGGTAACAACCTGCTATGAATTAGTATTAATTGGAGGAGGTAAAGTGTGCTTCAAGTGACAGTCTCAGCACACTATCAGGGTTCTGTTGTACTGTTTAGCTAAATGTCATCTATTAATATTTCAGTGGACAAGGCCCCATTCAAAACCCAGCTGGTTTAATATAATCAGTCATTTTACATAATAAGCACGGGCTCTGCTAGACACAGCCCAACTCTGTTTTACAATTACTTTTATCTGCATACTGGGACTGCTCTTTTAGTTCTGCTTCCCACATTAGTGATGTAGAGTACTCCATGATTTAAACTGATACACTGCAGCATGCATGCAGAGAAATGTCCACATTACAATATGGCTAGAAATGCAATGTACAGTCAAACATGGTGCTCTAAGCAAAATTATTTTAATGACAAGCCTTCTATTCAAATTCTAATTACTGCCATTCTCTTCTGACCTCAAACTTCAAAAGTCAAGTGTTGTTGCTACTGGAACTTTGGGGTGAAAAACCATCCTGAAGGAAAACTTAGCTTTGTATAAGAATGTTTTTTCTCTTTTTTTGCCTGTGGTGAAAACCCAGTCAGGTCAAAAAATACCAGAAGTTCCTAAAATTGACCTGTTTCAAACATCACCATTGGCTTTTGAATATCACAGGAGAGCCAGGTGCTCTCAGGGTTTGGATTAAATAATTACTTTCAACTTGTAAACCTCTTGTGCCTATTCTAAATAATCCTGTGATTCACTATTCTGTGAGCTGAATTCTGTACATTTAAAATGAGTATTATCCTCTGCCTGTGGCTGGAAGCAAACAGACACTAGCTTGTGTTGTTGCAGCAGCCAGGCCTGGAAATAGCTCTCCCAGGCTGCAGATGGAGAGTACAAAAAGCATTTTGAAACCTTTTCTTTTGTTTTGAGCTATTATTTATTTTTATCTGCTCCTCACAGTTAAAACTGGTCTCTTTCATGAAACATTTTGAATTCCCTGTCTGAGATGCCATTTCTGCTGATAGTTTCACAAAAGTCACCACATTTGCTTCTGCAGGGAGATTAGATGTGTGAATTGTTACTCTATGCCAATTTAGCACAGAATTTCAGGATGTTTTTGCCCAAGAGTGATTATAAATATTTTAAAAGGTCATTTTTCTAGATAAAGAGGTATTATATCAATCAGTTAACATACTTAAACCACCCTGCTCAGCAATGTGTTTAATGAAAATTAATTTTGTAAATCCTCTCATTCTGCCACCAAATGGTTCCTGATTCTCTGTTCCTGTAAACACAAAGGTAGTTCTCACAGGGATAGTCTTTAGAGGCGATTTAATTATTTGTGTAATTTACCCTGAGATCCCTTTGTGAAAAGCACTGAATAAACACATGAGTATTGTCTTCATCTAAATTCAAAAGAGGATAACTCCATCTAAACTTATATTTTACTCAAAACAGTATTATTTGAAGAAACATCCTTTGGGTGGCATGGCATTTCAATCCAGCTGAAGCTTTACAAAATAGGTATAATTTAACTTCAATTAATTTAGATGTTTAAATTTTTTAAGGGAATTATTTGTTATATTCTTACCTGAATCAGTAACACATAAGTCATATTCACAGTAAATTGATGGATAATTTCAGTATTAATGTTATTCCAGTGGTGCATAGCTAGTAATTATAACAAAAATGTCTGGTGGTGAGGTTTTCATAAATTATTTCAAAATATTGTATTGTGTTGTTTTTTTAAGGATTCCATATGAGTTGCAGAGATTAACCATGATTCAATTACATCATTGTGTAGGCTTTGGACTTGCTATGATTTAGTTGCACTTTTGTTCATTCAGACATTTATACTGCATGTATGTTTTCAAATCATTCTCAGTGTAGCAGCCATTTTCCAGCTACTCTGTGGGAAAGCAATCTCTAAAATTGTCCTCAGTCTCTAGTATGCAAGGGAAGAATTACATGAAGAAGAACCTCGAAGATGAGGGCCAGGCTTGAAGCACAGTTTCATTAATATTGGATGGCAGGAAGGGACCCAAGTCCTAGATAATGAGGAAGGAGTTGCAATTTTTTCTAAAGCTATCTGGTGACAGGGAAAACAAAAATGACATTCAGCTGACGAATGAGCAAAGTTTGACCTGGTCTTTTGACCCTTGACAATCAATCTTACCTGCTACTTCATAAAGAATTATAGCTGTGCCAGTCACATTTGACTCTGGATTCCTTCCTTCCTTCCTTCCTTCCTTCCTTCCTTCCTTCCTTCCTTCCTTCCTTCCTTCCTTCCTTCCTTCCTTCCTTCCTTCCTTCCTTCCTTCCTTCCTTCCTTCCTTCCTTCCCTTTTTTATTTTGTGAGCACGATTTTGCCCTGTCATGTGTAAAGACAAAAGGACTGCCTTGATTTGTCTTGTGCCTTTTTAGACTGGGAAGAAAATGATGCAAAATATGGACAGGACAAGTCACAAGCCTGCCTTTCTCTAGATATTTCATGATCATGAGTGACTGTAGCCAGCTGGGCTGGACCTTGTCTCAGCTGCCTTTGTATGTTTTGCTCTTCAAAAGTAGGTGTTAAGAAGAGTAGATGTTTTCTTTTATTTTTGAGCTCCAATAAAGAGAGTTTTTGCATACATGGCC
The DNA here is from genome assembly GCF_029582105.1 of Oenanthe melanoleuca. Lineage (NCBI taxonomy): Eukaryota > Metazoa > Chordata > Aves > Passeriformes > Muscicapidae > Oenanthe > Oenanthe melanoleuca. The sequence continues at coordinate 95,572,110 of NC_079335.1, forward strand.
GTCTAGTCTTCATGTTTGAAGAGTATTTCCAAAATAGCAGCTTTGTGGCTGCTCTCTTTGGTCTTCTGACACTTGCTATGTGTTCTCCTAGGACAAAAGGGCTGAATATTCCCTGCACAGGCTTTATAATGCATGAAGGTCTTTCAGGCATGTATCAATGTCATACCTATATGTGAGCATCATAAAATCTACTCAGATTTCTTGGTTGATTACTAGGATTACTTGTAGCATATTCAGAAACCAAGCAAGTCTTAGCATCACTGGTCCTGAGAGTCTGAAAAACATTTAACAAGGGTTTAGGAAGAGGGAAAGAAGGGACTGTTGCACAAAAAAGGGAGAGGACTTTGTCCTGTAATTTGGGAGGCAGTAATCACTGGTGTAAGAAGGAAGAGGCTCAAATTTCATAAACATCATAAAAGTCTAGGCATAAAGCAGCACAGTCTTATTAGTAGAGGAAGTGAGGTTGGTAGTCTTCAGCTTCTTAACAAGATGATAGAATTTATGAAGCATCACAGCAGCAGGATGTGGTTGCCTGCAGACTATTCATATAACAAGCCCACTGGGGTACTATAGTTATCGCCCTTGAATTTGTTTTCCTTTGTTTTCTTTTGTCATCCTCCTATTTCTCTGGCCTAGCTTCCTGCACTGGAAGAATGACTTTATTATCTTTGATGCCTTATTGGTGACACTTTCTTTTGGATTTTTTTATTGTCATTACCATTAGCTAGTTTAGTTTAGCTAGTTCCATTGGTGAGTCTCTGATTATAGAGGTGCTCACAGAGGTGTGCAGTGAAATCTGAGTACTAATCTTCCAGAAAATCCATGACTGGTGTCCATTCTGAGGTATCCTTTCAATCCAGTGTGAGATAAGTGCCTAAAAGACATCCTGCTTGTTGTAGATCTCAAAAAGTTCTGTTAGCTGCTGGGAATAAAAACATTACCCAGACATTACAAAAAAAAAAAAAAGAATAAACAATATGTGCTTTTAAGTCATCTATCTCTCATTAACACCATGTAGGTGGTAGCTCTACAACAATCTTTTCCATGGGGAAATAAAATTTTGTGTATCTTTGACCCCCTTCTTTTTGAGGCTTTTTGGATACATTGCTGTACTTCACTAATTTAGCTTCCTGTGGTGAGGGAAGTGGTTTATTATCCCTCTTTTTCTTTTATAGAGCAGGAAAGTGAGGCAGTGAAATTAACTGCTGTGCCCAAGGTGGTGCAGGTCTGGTAGGTTCAGAAATAGGAAGTGATTCCCAGGTGCTGATTTTCATGTGTAAGACAGTCAGTCCCAAGTCCCTGTGTCTGATCTGACTTTTTCTATCATACAGGATGTTTTTAAATATTTTCTTCCTAATTAGGAAAGCTGTGCTTTATATTGTGGAAGCACAGCATCCAGATGGGAATAGTATGTGTCAGTACAGCATATTTAATTATTTATAGCTGCTTTCTTTGTTTGATGGTTTGATTGTTATTTATTTTATTTTTCTACCCAAAGGTTTGATCACTTAAACAGCCTGGAATCAAACATTTGGCGGTGTTTACAAATTATGAAAATGGTTTCTGATTAAGGTGCTCTGTGGGAAAATTAAAGTTGCAGATCAGTACATATGCCAATGACATTCTTCTGAATTTCAGCAGGAGGGAGCTGCTCTGTGGCATGTGCTCTGTATTCCTACCTGTGCTGGCACAGGACGCAGTGATGCCCCACACATTTTCCCTGTTGTCTTCTCAGGGCTATTGACTGAGTCCTCTCAGTCAAGTGAGATGCAGGTCTGCAAAACACACATTAGACAGTACACAACAAAAAGGTCACTCCCAGTTGCAGCTGAAAAAACTGACAGAATCATGCAGATATCTAAAGCTTATCTCTTTATTGTGATCAAGTCTGAAAATCATGGTGACTTCAGTTAAACCAGCAAAGTTCCTAGCTGAAGTTATTTTGCATGAGCTCAGATGTCATTTCACTGTGAGAGATGATTAAGAGGTGCTCAATTTAATCTATTTAAGAACACTGCTGCATTAAAAAAAAAAAAAAAAAAAAAAAAAAAAAAAAAAAAAAAAAAAAAAGGAAATTACTTCTGGTTTTGTCTGCATGGGTCTGGGGACCAGTGTTGATTCATAAATATCAGAGATCATAAGTTCTTGTCTTCCACTCTTAATTTTCCAGTGTAAAACTTTAAAACATAAGATGCTTTCCTGGCATTAGCTTCTTTATGAGTTGAAAATCCATGTGATCCATAATCCAAATACATAAAATGATCACCAGTGTATGCTGCAAACATCTTAATGAAATCTTTTTCACTGGGTGATTGCTTACAGACCACTAGCCCTCACTTATGGGTTTTATCTTTTTAGCTATTTCCTGGTACTGTTCTCAAAAGCTCTAATGACTGAGTAGCTATTGGCAAAAAAACATCCCTATAGGTTCCTGAAAAAATAAAGGCAGGAATTTACACAACTTCTGCACAGCATTTTTTCCTACTCACATGTATAATATTATTTTCTGACAGCAATATTTAGGCAGATTTGAATTTGTTTCAGTTCCCTGTTCAAGGGTGAGGATTGCTGGAGTGCCATACAAATCCTATAAGCTATAAAAAAGCAAATGTGGAATGTCTCTTCCCTACCAGCTGGTGGAGAAGAGAAGCTGTTGGGGCCACATGTGCACAAAGAGAAGGTTCTGCATGAGAAGAGCAGAAGTTAACCACTGGAGATGATGGCCATAGGAGCTGCTATAGCCTATAGAAGGCTGGCTATATTTTTGAAGACTGTGGGAGAGTGGGGAGAAAAGGAGTAGTGTTGTGGACATGTGATGCTGGACCTGGCTCTGCCTCAAGGATGGAGATGGAAAAATAGTTTGCCCCACGCTTCCTGGCACTTGGATGGAAAATCAGAGGGACCCATATTCATTTTGGCTTCATTGAAAACACACAGTAGAATAAACATTCATAGCTGGCAAATGGAAAGGTTTTAAATTGACGATGGAAGAAACATTCATTTCCAAGCTTCTGAGCGAGCTATTAAAATCAACAGAGTAAAGACAAAATCCCTGGCACTGAAAATGAAAGGAACAGTCTTTGTATCTTCTTAGTTAAAACTTGGCAAAACAAATCTAAAGTAGTGGTTTCAGATTTCCATGTGCACTAACTGTGCCAACTTTTTTCTCAGGGTTGCCATGACAGAAAGTTCATCCTACTTGCTCAGTGCTTTTTGCACTAACTTTTTAAATTAGAAGTTAATTTAAGCAAAAAAGCTAGATCTTATATCAGCACTGACATGCATTTCTTTGTTTTGCACTGTTGATTGGTCCAGGCTCTTCATTAAAATACACTTTTTTGAAACAAGCTCATCTCCCTTTAATTGGCATTGGAGTTAGTGCAGTAAATAGAATAATGATGTTTGCTCAATAATGGTGTAGTATTTCTACCTACACTAGTCAGTGGGCTTTTGCAAGAGGATGAGAAATCCACTAATTTCAAAAACAAGGGAATTTGTGAACAGCAGATTCTCTCCTCCTGCCCTCCATCCCCAAACGTCATTATCTATGGCTATACATTAGCAATACATTTCACATTAAGACCAGTATTTTCATTCTCATCAAAATTTTCTTAATTCTCTATAGGTTGAAGTTGCTTTTTTGTTATATGAAAAGGTGAAATATAACAGAAGAAAATTTTGAAAGAAAATTAGAGTTGTTGTTTGGAAACTTACACAACCCAGACACATCACTGCCAGTATGTTTTTATAGGATGAATAAAATATGCCTGTTATGATGTATTCTTTTATGAATTTCCTATATTTTTAGAGCAAATTCTGGAGGATTCTTCTATAATTCTTAAAAGGATGCCATTAATAGCAGGTGTATTTAATATGTATAACAGCCTCAATGCATTGATAATGTTTTGTAGTATCATTGAGATTTGATATAGATAACACAGCTGATGAGATAAAAACTCTTATTTAAAGTATTTTATTATTCTGAATAATAAAATTAAGGCAGCATTGCTTTAAGGAAGGCAAAGACTAGCTTCTTGTTAGTTTATTCAGAGAATCACATATTAGCAACTAAACTCTGCTTTTCCTCTATTAGCTGCTCTGGAAAAACAAGTATTTTCATTGATCAGGGTAATAAGGTATTAGTTAGTTACTGCATCAAAAGGGGGGCAATATTCTGCTCAGAGTGAATATGTGTGTATAAATAGTCAATCATTTTTGAGTATATTTTTTGCCACTTAAAAATTCTTCCTTTACATCCTTTGGGTTTTGTTCTCCTATAACTGGAGATTCTGGCTCTATGTAAATAAATACATTATTTAAGTGGAAAGTCTTTTATTAATGTCTGTGTGTTCCTTTCAAATTAAAAATAATTAATGTTGAAGAAGCAACTTAAGAGCCAAAGCAAGATCTAGATGGAGTTTGCTTAAAGGACTGCTATTAACCGCTACTTTTCAGTGTACAAAAATATACAAATTATCAAAGAGCATGGGGTTTTCTATGTGCTTTTGGAAGCCATGAAGTGTTCAGTGCATTGACTGGGTAGTGCAATGCAGCTGCTTTTCTGGACTACCCCAGTCCTTCTCTTCAGCTGTGCTTGGGGCTCATCCTAACAGACCTGTGACTGGCTTCACACCCTGTCAATGAGGATTGACTATAAAATATTCCCCTTAAGTCTCCCACCCAAATTCTTTACTGATGAGCAGTTGAATATGCAGCAGTATGTGAATAGCCAATTGTTTATTTCACAGGTGAGCAGGAAATTAGGTAGATGGGAGCACATAAGCACCCAAAGAGCAGCTAATTCACTGTTGCTGCACAAAGGTGACAGATGCCAAGCACAGCCAAACTAGCAGTAGCATCTGAAGCAGCAAGATGTTTAACTGGTGAACTGTAGAGACAGGAAAGGAATCTCACATTCAGCCACTCTCATTTTACTGCAAACTAAAACTGAGCAGTCAGTCCATCTGTCTGTACCCAAATACTACAGGCAGATTGCCTCAAACTGACCTGCAGTCAGTTTAAATATTACAAAAGGAAAACAGCTACAGATACTATGGTATGTTTTGAAATGCACATAACTAAATGCAGTGTTCTAATTATGCATGGCTTATAATAAAAATAATGGAAGATTCTTAAAGGTAGCAAAATAGAGTTACTGTGAGTCAACAGTAGGCAAACAGCAGGTACCTTGCTGGTGGCACATACATTCAGGAATAGCTTGTGGTATGACAGATGACCAAATTAAAGGTCACCTTGAAGCTCTTCTATAATTTCTCATGTAGAAGTAGCTGCATAGTCTAGAGAAACACTGATCCCTCATCTAAAGAAAGAACACCTCTATCTTCTGCTCACATAATAATTGTACAGCACCTAGCACAGCATCTCTTCACCAGCCTGTGTTCAAGATTGTTTCTGGAGTACAGCTATTAAAACAATGCCCCTTGTGAGTCAGACAAAGCTTTTTAGTCCTTTTTTATCTTCTGTGCCTGGTGAGGAATACCACATTCAATATGGTACTGCATTTGTGTCCCAGCTGGTGAGGAGTGGTGTTGCATCTCTACACAGGGACTGGGAGCATTGCAGACATGTGTTTTGTTTTGCTTTGTGTTCTCCCCAATCTTTTTTACCCTATTACTGCTATTTTTAATTTTTCATGTCTTGGTAAAAGCAGAAGTTCAAGGCTATATTGAGAAAAACAGGGCCTGTTAACAGGGTTGAAGCTCAAGTCACTGCTCCAGCAGAGAATTTGTGTGCAACAAGGTAGAACTGCCATTTTTGCACCTGGTTCTTGTACTTGCTGTTGTAGTTTTATTGATTGTAAAGAGAAGAAGTGGGCTGTGCTGCATTTTTTCCCCTTTCTCCTTATAGTGTATATGTTGCTGTTTTCTGAGTCATTCCACGGCCTCTTCTCACTGCTATTCAGCTAACTTCTTTGGCTGGAATTCATACACAAAAAGTAGAATTTATAGGTGCTTGACTCTTGGAGTTCTTAATAGAAAACAGAGTTTCAAGCAGTTTTCTTTCAGAAAAGACTGGAAGTGAAAATTGATGGAAACATGGCTGCAATGAGACATGAAAGCAAACACTCATACCAAGTCACCTGCTGGACACTGTAGCCTGTATTGCTCCCACAGGTTGAAGCTGGGAGAATGTGACATTATCCTGCTCTATTCCCAGGACACTTTCACAACTTGGCCTACAGACCAACCTTTTAAACCACAAACATTTCGATCTGCTATTTGATTGCATTATTAAAAAGCCCCACACAAACATACACATGTACAAAATACCTGTTAGGTTTCACTTACAGTAATTTCACTTTTAGTTAAGGAAACATCACACACCTCAAAAATTCTTTGGAGACACTTCTTGTAATTCCCAATCTTCAAAGAACCATTGCTGTAGCTATAACTGGATAAATATTTCTTTGTCCAAAGAGCCATTTACCATAAACAATTATAGAAGATGCAACTTCAGACCTATTTTTTTTTATATATATTTATTTGAAGGAAAGAATGCAAAATCACTCTGCAGCCACCAAGCAGTTCAACAAGCTCCTCTTGATGAGACTCTGCCCCAAGGCCTTATAAAGGCACACTGTCAGGAGAAATGGCAGGATACCTGGTGGACTGGGGACCTGTGACTCTCTGAAATGTAGGACAGGATTTTGCACAACCTCTTCCAAGGCTTCTGGGGCTGTATGATGTTGCACTGCTTTTTCTACAAGTACTGCTACTCTGAGTACCTCAAACATTTAGTCTGCATAAGTGCCATTGAAATTATGGTTCTCATCAGTGTTAGAGCATCTGAAAGAGTGAAGGAGAGCAAAAATAGGCTGAAGTTCTTCTCATTAAAGGTAGTATGTGCAGAGAATGCCCAGATTTTGTCTTATATCCATTATAAATCATGGTCATTGTTCTCTGAGTCAGCAGACTGTTGTTTCAAAGTTAATTTTTTGTGTCATTCATCCATTCCTTGTCATATCCCTTCAGCTGTGAAATCTTACATTGGGTTCTGATGGCCTTTAAATGATAATCTTTTCACTGTCAATTAGTTTCTTGCTAAGGAGTACTGAAGAATTTTTCCCACAAATTTGGGGGTTATCTTAAATTCTGGTCCACAGGAACATCATTATGGGCTCATGCCAATCAAATTGATTTTCTGTTCTGTTCTTAGACATAAGGACTTAATCATAAGATCCTACCCCCAGCCTGTGAGTCCTGTTTTAACCAAAAAAAAAAAAAAAAATTAAATTGGCTGGTACAATTTAGGAATTTACCATACCTTGATTACTTGTGTGACACACAGACTTTGGCATTCAAACACTTATGGTGTTGTCATACTATGCTCAATTGCCTGTCTTTGAATGAGAATCCCAAGGCAAGCCATCCTGATTGATCCCCTGTGTCTTGATGATACCCCAACTCCTGTTAATGTTTCAACCATTTGTACAATATGAGACCTAAGGTCCCATTTGAACTGAGAAAGCAAACGGCTTATTAAAGTCTAATTTCTCCAGCTTGTTCTTGCCTTTGGGCATTTTAAATAGGTTAATGCAATTTTTACAGTATGCTCAGGGAACTTTACTCACAGAATGTTGTCATAAACTAGAGGAAAATAGCCCCTAGATTATCTTAAAATGGGAATAATTCTAAACATACTTGTCCTGATACTTAGTTAAGCTCTCCACCCTAGAACTTTTTTCTTTTCTTCTTTTTTTTTTTTTTTTTTTTTCCTTAAGATTTCAGCGGATTATTGTACATTTTAAAGTTTGGTAAGGAAAAAAATATCAGATTTATTTAATGCAGTGGATCATTTTTCAGGGAAGCTCCAGTATTCATCAAAATGTAGACACACCACAGACACCATATAAATTATGATGGTTTTCTTCTTAATACTTCCTTTTTATTGCCTACATTCTTTAAAGTGAATTTAGTGCTCATGAACGATGCTGGATGTGACAACACTAGAAAGTGAAGCCCTGTGTTTATCTGCAGAAATGGTGCAGAGGACTATTGGCAATACAAGTTTCTCCCCATAACCCCATTCTGTGTTTTGCAGCTGTAACCATGAGGGATCACCTTTAGGAACAAGGTGTACTCTTTCCATTCTTAGCCTCTCTGCTGACAGTGCAAATAAAGATGTCAGTTAATGCCATTCAAGACTATAGTCTTTTTGATCTTCCTCAGCAGATGTCGTGAGACCATCAGTTTTTGTTGTGAGACCTTGACTGTGTGGCAAACTTCTTCCAAGGCAGCCAGGCTCTCTGTGGATGCATGTGTGTGAATATGACCTCTATGCATTTAATACATCTTCTGTATGGTAGAAAACATCCAAAAGCACCATTAAAGTGCAATGACTTTTGTTCCATACATTGACCTAGGCTGAATTTGAACCAGTGACTTAGAAGTAATATGCTCTGTATCCCATTACTAATCTCTTCAGCCACAAGTCCAACCCTCCAGGGATTTTTTTTTTTCCACAAAGAGGATGCTAACATATTTAAAAGAAGTCACATTTTACTCTTGAAAAGAAAATTCAAGCATATGGAAAAACACGGGTATTTGGCTAACCCAGAGCTCATTACCCAGGAGGGAGAGAATGCAAATGCGCGCTCGCATCCGATTGTTCAGTGCGTGTATTCAATCTTTGGAAATCTGTCTCAAAGAAAAGAAAGGCATAAACCTCATTAGAAGAGAAACAACAGGGTGGAAAAAAAAGCGAGCCATGTCAGTTCAAACGCAAGCCCAGATGCTTAAGTTAGTTACACTTTTCAGTTTAAGGCAATGCAAATCCACTCTCCATTACTGGGGAAGTGGAAAAAGGCATTAAGCCCTTGAAATGGCAGGAGTCAAGTTCTGTGCTCAGTCAAATAGGAAAAGGTTTAATGTATGATTTTCATCTTTTTAGTCCATTGTATATTGTATCAAGGCACTGAAGAACAACTATGCAATTACGTAAACAGGGGGAGAGAAGCTAGAGTGGCACAAATGTTTGTAAGCTAAAATTGTTTCTTATTCCTCCTACCCCTCCTTTCTCTTTACACAGAAACAAGCATGCACAAAACATTAATAAAATAAATCAGACATTATGTGAAGCTTATCCACAAGAGCAGATTCTAGATACAATTTGAATCCCTGAATATTAATTTGATCTTCTGCCAAGCACTGTAGAGATCTTAAGAATCTGAGTTTATATTGTGAAGAAAAGGTGAAAAAGGAGTCCTAATTTTAAATTGTTTTTGTTATATAAACATCTGTGAGCACACTTATGTTCCTTGCTTTTTAGAGAATCGTGATTAAAGTTTAAAATGTATGTTTTAACCTAAAGTATAACCAGGGATATTCCCCTACTTATGTCACAATATGTTAGCCAGAGGCAGCAGACAATTGCTACTATTTTCTGTTAATCAGGCTTGGGAAATGAAGACAGAGCCTCTTCAGTTTGCCCACAATGACGAAGCTTCAGTCATCCCCCTGTCATGGATCAGACTGCTTCTTTCAGCATGGTTGCCTCAGAGGTGAATTTTCCCCATTGTAACACTCTACTTGGCAGAAGGGCATTTTCATTTCATTTCAGTTTCCTGTGCAGGTAACCAGCAGAGGAATAGAATATGAAATGACACATTTTGTGTGAATATTGTAAATGCACGGCAACACTATGTCTAAGGTATCCCCCACAGAAAGTCAAGGAGGAGTGTGTATTTTAGGTTATAACTTTCTCTAATCCACAAAGTAGCTTGAGATCTGTGAGAAGTATAGCAGTAGATGACCTAGGAGAACAGAAGGTTTGTTTTCACTGCCTCTTGACCATTGATTTCTACCACTTAACTCAATGCCTCTTATTCTATTGTAAATGTTTTGATACTTTAATCTGCTTAAAGTAGGATCATAAACTGTGGGATGATCTCACAGAAGGTCTGCCACAACATCACACCAAACAAGAAGTTTCTTGAACCATTGGTTTTAAAATCCCTTGTGCCATTGTTTCTTCATAGATACTAGTTATATTTACTGTCTTCTTGGATATCTGGTGTATATTCAACATGTATTTTTCTAGGGAGGGTTGAAATGTCATTCAGCTCTCGTGGATTTTCCTCACAGTTTTTCATAGCTTGCATACATTTTTAGTTGTGTCTCTCTTTTAAAGTGATGTACTTTATGTTGACCTTGTTAACCACAGAAAGAACTTCCTGCAATTCTTTGCAAGCCTTTTTAATTCTTGAATGGAATTGTGAAAGTAGCACTTTTCACTAAAATATGTCAAGGTTTTATCCAGCTGTTAGCCAGTAAGTCATAAAAAAGATTCCTGTGAGGTAGGCAGTGCATGTTATCTTTTATACATGCAGACATAGCACTGTTGTACCACCTGAAATTCCATCAGGCTCCAAGCTCTGCAGAAAGTGACAAATGCTAGACAGGTATACGATTTATAATGGATGAGCTATGCAAGCAAGCTCTGGGAGTTGGATTGGATTTGATTGCAAACAATAATATGACACAACCCCTGCTGTGGATAGTACACACACTGTGAGAGGCAGTGCAATCGGGCAGCATGAACACCAGACTGCAGGCATGATCCAGAGCCCTAAATCCACCCTCACTCTACACCTACTGTGTGGCTTTCAGAACACCTTTTCTGTTCTAACTGTCCTTCTTCCTGTTCTTGCTGAACATGTTGTTTAGCAACAGCATGTTCAACAATCATACCTCTCTAAGCCACTTCAGTGCAATTTATAGCTCAGCATGATGATGGGCTTCAGAGAGGGTTTGTAAGGGAATTACATGAAAACACAAGAAGTTGGATATTTGAATAATTTTGTGCAGTTACTGGCAATAAACTTAGAAACTTTTCCAGGAAGTAACTATTCTTCATTAATCAGATTATCTTTCAGGGAATATCTCCTACCCCAGCAAGAATGTTTTCATTTCCAGTACAAAAGTGAATGGTAGAGATATCAATCATCCTGCATCCACCAATATTCAAGTATTGAGCAGTACTGAAAGCAAAGCTTTTCCAGTCCTAGATGAGAGGAGGTTGTGTCTCCTCCTGTCCAGTTGTGCACATACAACATAAAATGGTGCCTCATTCCTCTCCATGAGCCATGTGGATTAGAAGCTATTCTTCTGTGGGATGTAATTTACTTCATTTCTGTATTGGAGTCGCTGAATGCAGTAAAGGTCAGTGTGAAGGTTCTGGTTATCAGTGGTTCATCCAGTCTGCTAAGCTACCACAGGTGAAGAAATGGCCTGCACAACAGAAAGAACTGGTCTAGATTTCTTATTATATTTCCACTCACTACCCTGGCTTTGGGGTATTTAGGTATGAATTCTCATTGGGAAATTGGTGGAAGTGTTCACTTACTTCTCCAGGGTGATTTCTTTTGCATGAGATACCATGCACGTTTTTAATCTGATGGTCACTCTGTTTTGTGTTGAAGCAAAAAACTTCAATGAGTAACTTTCTTGATAGAAATACATTGGTGTTATCAGTCCTCCTTTGTATTATTAGGATTCTTTGTTGAAGTCACATATACATGGCTATAATTCATGTTAAGGCATATTTCTAATTTGATTCCTGCATCTGTTGAAAGAAAATTTAGATTAGCTATGAGCTGGGAATGCAGAGCCAACAGCTCTTCCTATCAAGTTTACACTTTTCCTTCTTAAAGCCTTTTCTGGCTTACTCTTTCTGCCTCATCTTTGTCCATTTTATTTTCTTTTTTGTTTTTCTTATTCCAGTTTATGACTCATTGATTTCATAAGTTGTTCCAAGACCTCCGGTTCAGCCTCAGGGCATAGACATCTATAAAGCTGAAATAGGGATGTTGGCATGAAAAGAAAGTGGAGATGACTTGGCTTTATCTGCCAGTCCACAAATAACTTGGTCAACAGACTTTCTGGCCATGAAATCTGAGTGCCATTTTTCAAACAACAAATTTAATTCATTCCCAGTTCACTTTTGCTTCTGTGAATAGAAATTAGGGTGGTGCTGGCAAAGTAGTATACAGAGTGAAAAATATCATAATGACCTTACAAGTTGTTTCTCTTGGGATCTTATAGCTAACTAATTTAACCCTTAAGATGTTGATTAATATGGATATGGCTGGAGACCAAGGTGACTTATTTAGGGCATAATCCCATCCATCTTCTGTGATGCTCTTGCTGGTGCTTAAAGCTGTTCTTCCTTAGTGACATCCCTATGAAAACTTCCAGTCTTCCTGAATTTAATGAATGTCCTAGTCAGTTTGAAAGTGTCTCTGGGAAATACAGTTTGCTTCTTTGTGCCAGCAGGTTGATGTGAGCCACGCACTTCCAAACATCACATTTGAAGCATATGCTAGCAAAACACAACAGACCTTCACTATCAGGAGTAAGTGAGCAGAGCAAGTTACAAGAAGGAATTTATAGCTTTTAGATGTGAATTATAAGGAGCAGTTCTTATTTCAGAGACACACACATTTTATTAGGTATTTTTTGCTCCCTAGGCATTGCACAAGAAATTTCACAGCTGAATGTTTTATTTCCTAATACCTGCTGCATAATGACACGACAAAGTTCTTTTCAGAGTATCCTTTATTTTATGACTATGGCTTTCTCCTCCTTTATATAACAGCATTGGTTCATGTTATGAGTTCTTGCTATACTTACAAGTACAGTGATAATCTGCTCCTGTCTTCTCTAGGCAGATAATATTCCCATTGGCTTCACTAGTAAGCTTGTCTGAGCAAAGAATCCTGGTCAGCTCTGAGCTCCATCCTGTGGGCAGATCTCTAGCTCTTTGAAAAGTTTGCTTTCAATGCCCCCAAGGAAATCTGGCTCTTTACCACAGAATAATGGAGGCAGAACCACAGGCTATTATTGATGGGAATGATTTCCTCCCACATCCTGAAGTCTAGGGCCAGCTGTCCTCAGTAAGCAGAATGCCCCTCAAAGTAACAGAACTAGAATTTTATCCAGAATACTTTCAACACAGTAGGTATTACTGAAACTTGTTTAACTCCCTTCCCTCTCTTCAATTCACAGCTACCTCATCCCTGAACTCCCAGCTTCAACAGCTTCAGCATCTTCAGCAGCTCCAGCATCAACAGCAGCAGCAGCAGCAAAGCCAGCAGCAGCAGCAAGCTCAGCAGGCACAGACTCCACAGCCAACCCAGCAGACCCAGCAATCACAGCCACAGCCATCAGCACCACCACAGCAGAGCCAAACACAGCCCCAGAGCCAGAGCCAGCCACCTCCAGCCTCACAGTCCTCCAGCTCCCCTCAGAAACCCAGCCAGTCACCAGGGCACGGCCTTCCATCTCCTCTTACTTCACCAAATCCATTGCAGGTAGGATGCTACTTACAAATCCCTAAAGGTCTAAAACCAGCATGTGCATTGTCTCTCACTGCAAGGGGAAACCAAGTGAAGGTTCTGCCTTCTGACCACACAGGCTGGGAAATTCCACATTGTATTACTCAATCCTTATGGGCATTCAGATTAGAACAGCTAAAAGGTTTGATAAACCAGAAAAGCTTACCCAATGATGGTTCTAGGATGCTGCTTCCTGAAGAGTAAATGTCTTTTGCTTTTAAAGTCCATATTGTAAAACCCATAGAAAACTCTCTAATTTTTTTCCACAGATTCATGTGATGTTCACAAAAGGCATTTTCCCAGCAGTCACCCTTTATGATAACTTAAGAGGATAACAATATTAGCTGTTCATTAGGAGATGATCCTGACTGTCAGCTTCTGCTGATGGACATGTGCAAGGGGTGGATGTGTTACCTCTCCTCTTGAAATCACATTCCTAATTTTTACCTTGCTAATAATCAAATACTTCTGTTGAGGGTCTTAATGTAGATTCCAAAGCTAAGGATGCCAGTTAATGCCATTCATAGATGCTTGCTCCAATGACATGGTTATTTTTTAATAGACCAGTAGCTACCACATCCATTCTGATGCTCTGCCCATCTTAGAAGTCCTGGGCAGAAACAGGAGAGCCCTGGTCCAGTGGTCCTATGTTCTTAGAGTTGGGTGTTCTTGCACTATGTGTCATGCTACATTCTCACTGTGCAAGAACAGCTTTGACTGTATCCATAAGTAGTGTGATTCTGAACACCAGGGGAGTCTGTGAAATGAGGGGGTCTTATTCACTAGGCAGTGAAATTGCACTTAGAAACCAGAAAAGTCTCTATCAACTTTAATCTTTAAATTTTGAGACACTACTTAAAATGTTTTATCCACACTGATGGATTTGGTTCCATTTCCTGCAGAAATAAAACTGCATTAGCTTAATAATTAAACAATCCTTTTTTAGACAATTAAGGGAATTGGTTTACAAAAAGCTTTTCTTGCATGTGGCCAGTTAAACCTGCATTAATCTGAGCTTCAACTAAATTGCATCAAATCTGATTTTTTAAAATGGTTTAGATAATAGACTTATAAGTCTGCAAGAGATGTGTCCTTGCTTGCTGAACTTTTTCTTAGAGTAGAGAATAATGTTTCTAGAGCTCCTTCTCTGTATTGTATTAAGGACTACATATGCATCACTTAATGCCCAATCTATCATGTTAGTGAGTGCTTTGGGGCTTTTTTGTATGCAGATTATTGACATATAGAGACACAGATCTTTTCAGGGGAGCTTCTGTTACATTTTATTATCTTGGTACAGCTGTAATATATGCACACATGTATACATGATATTTTGCTAAAACTGCCTGCTAAATATTGTGTTTCAAAAGTCATTAAGTTCTACAAACAAAGCAAATGCACACATAAATTAGAGTTGGAGTAGGAAAGAAGTGGGATTATCTCAGACAACATATCTTGAGAGGGTTGTACGAACACTGAATCTGAGGTCTTAAATTTTATATAGCCTTTGTCCCAATGTAAATCTCAGATGAATGTGAATATTTCCAGTCTCATCTGTGATCTACAGGTGCTTTCTAATGTTAGCTTCCCTGGGTCACCTGGCATTACAGAAGTAAAATAAAAGTAAGTAAAAACTTTCCTGGTAGATTACAATACTTGTACACAGATACCTTGGCATATCTCACTGTTTAGCATCCTTATGCTCACAGCTACCCATCTGAGGGCAGTCTGGATGTGGCAGACTCAACAGAAGTGAAAGCCAAGTACTCTGAGTTGGTTTTGGTTCAAGCACTATCCCTTGAAGGTTTTAGGAATTGGAATTACACTTAATTAAATACACCAGTGTGAGAGGTCTAGCATTTCCCCTGGGCTGAGCTCAGCCAGTGCTGCCAAGCCAGCAGCACTGGGATGCTTCCAGAACAGTTGTGAAGGAATTAGAAGTCATTAGATGTTAATTCTGACTCAGCATTAAAAACTTGCTAATAAATTGTGGGATAAGTAGTTTTAATGGTCTTTCCTTTCTGATCCCCACCATTTAAATAGCCATGAAATCCCAAAGTTTGTTCACAGATACAAATACACTGTGTACTGGCAATCATAAGAGAAGCTAGAACTGAGCACACCACTTCAGCCCTCACCTTAAGCAGTGCATGTAGGGTCATTCCTTTGGCACTCTAGCCATCTCTACAGCATTTCTACAGCAAGTGTAATACTGCTCAAGCTTCCCTAGAGATAATTAAAACTTGAACCATGCTCTGTAATATTACCAGAAATTCTGAGATACTTTTATATGCAGAAATCTTTCCAGAGGAGCTGATGTTATGCTTTTTATATGGTTGTTTGGGTACTTTTCTAAATCTGAGCAGTGGTAAGATCTCCTCCATGAAATTTGTCTTTCCCTTCTAAATCCTGCAGTGAAAGGCTACTTTACTGTTGCACATCCATCTTGAGGATTGGATCTGAAATTATTTTCTTTTACACAGGCAATTTTAAAAAAAACAAACAAAAGGAGGGGGCACATGTTTGGCAGCAGTTCCTTATAATAGCTGCTTAGAATATGGATTTTTAAAATGTTTAATGCTCCAACTTAAAAACCAACCTAAAACAAAAGTCAGAGGTATTATGTCTCCTCTAGGGTAATGTTCTTTATGAACTAGAGTGAAATGGATTTTGTTTGAAGAATATTAAGGGAATAAAGAACAACTAAGTTAAAGTTTGACAGCTAAAATTTCATTTTTGAATTCCTGGCTTTTTTCATGTGGGCTTTATCCTCTTACATTATTCAGGATCTGTCTGAAAGATATTAGTTTAAAAAAATGCAACCTCAAAAAATTGTCACGGAAAGTCAGTAATTCAGGAGGATGATTGTGTTTGTTTCAAAAAACTGAAGGATAACAGCAATTACATCTCAAAATGTACAGATGCTGTCATGTCCTTCAGAAGGCAAATTAAATGAAAGTGACTTGCTTAGGTATACCTGGGTGAGGTACTTTGCTAGCTGATCAGAAATTAATAATGCTGGTGCAGTGTACACCAGCTAAAAGTCTCAGAATTATTCTTGTCAGATTATTCTGTAATACTCTGCTCTAATTTTATCACTATTCTTTATATGATTCAGTGGGCTGAATTGTAGTTACAAAACTACTTTTCATGGGGTCTTTTAATGGTTATGTAGAAAGATGTAAAACCTCCCTTTAGATTTCAGGACATGAATTTTTTGCTAACATTAATGAAGAAGCTCCAGATTTACACTGGTGAAAGCCAAACAGAGCCAGGGTCATTGTTGATTTGCAAGAGACAGCAACTAGAGAAGAATTTTTAAAAGCTGAGCTCTCTTTCAGGAAGTGGTGGGTCAGGCAGATGACAGAAGACTTTCATCCCTCCCTCCTAAAATGGTGAAATTCCTCATGAAGATAATCATAGTCTGATGTTTATTTCCATTGTGTCAATTGAATGATGAGCATAGTACTAAGTAGCTAATTATTCTGCTTGACTACCAGAATAAGGCATTTTCTACCAGCAAAATACATTTAGCTGGCTCCAAAAAAAGGTTAGCTTCTGGGGCTGACACTCACTGTATATTTTAGAGATATGGACAAGATGAATGTACACACAGCCAGACCTGCAAAGGGAGAGCTACACTATAGGAATAGAGGAATTCTCAATGATTTCTACTGTTCTGTTTGTGTGTGAATAGGAACAGACAAACAGGAAATCCCCCAGAGATTTTCTTACTGTAAAATTATTCTGACCGTTTTCAGAACTCTTTCCTGAAGAGTCTCTTTTGTCACAGAAGTCTGCCTACAATAACTGTAGCTGATGGAAGATGATGAGTGAGAAAAAAATAACAATAAAAATAGGGAAGAAGGGAAGTGAGATGACAACAGCACAAAAATCTTCTAAGTAACAGCAAACTTTAGGATGCCAAAACTAGAACCTCCTTCAGATTAAATTTTCATACTAATCTTAAATAATGTATTTGGGAACTCAACACTTTTATAACAAAGGAACAAAGAAAAGCAGAAAGGCTGAAATACTCAGCTGCAAATGAGGGAGAATATGTGCACTGAGACTCCAATAGTCACACAAAACAAAGTGCCCCTTCCCTCTACATCCAGCCTCATTCACTGGTTAGCTTCTCATTAAGGAAAAACCAGTTTTGAAGAAATCTCAATGTTTTCTGAGACTTTGACATATTTACATATCTTTAAGATACGTAAGTCACAACCAAGACTCTGTAAGCTTGATAAATGCCAATTTTTCAAGGACTATGCTCATGGTCTTTATGATAGTGTTCCCATTCAAGACTTGTTATATTTTCTTATTGAATCCTGAGATTAAGAAAATTTGATTGAAATTATGACACCAGTAACCCCACTGAGTTTGGTGGGTTGCTCTGTTTTGCTAAAATTATTTAATCTCTTTTGCATAAGATGCTGTGCAATGTCTGACTGATTGAATTTGTTTCCAAGTTGCTTAGTAATCAATTTGAAAAAGATATATTCTATAAATGGTGAGGAAATGTAGTGCTTTGGATCCATTATTCAAAATCTCTGAATTTTTTGTATCAAAGAGAGCGAGATAACCCACATCATAAGGCAATAGCTGATATAGACAAGTGTGGAAGACATTTATTTGAGAAGGTTCATGCCCATCACCTGGTGAGAATGAACCAGTTGAAGTGCTGATTTTGGGTGGATCTCCAGGAGCTACTGGCAAGACCTAAGTCCCAGATCTAAACTAATGGCATGGAAAATCCCCTGCAGTCAGCTAAATTGAGTTAAGCTTGGTGATCTGTTGAGAATATTTTGCTTATTTCATCTTGCTGTTCATTTCAAACAGAAAGATTTGAACACCTTGTTCCATTGACAGTTTCAGATTTCTGTGTATTCTTGTAGAATTGTAATGATTTTTGTGGCTTGATAAATGTGATTACATGGGCAGAACAAGCAAGTACTTGTGTAAAAATTTCCACTACTGAGGAAGTTATGTACCACACACACACATACATGGTTATTACCCACTGCAAATGCTGTTGTGATTCAGCCACTCTCTTTTTGGTTTTGTGCTCTTCTTTTTGCCGCTGCAGTAGTTCCATGAACCACAGACATTACTGTTCACAAACTTGAACTTTGCTTGAGAAATTATTGGGTTTGGGTTTCAGTGCCACCAGGGCTTCCTTTCCTCTTTTTCTCTTGCCCCTTCTGGCACTTCCATGGTCATACTCATCCTTCCTGGCTCTTCCAGCAGCTGGGCTGCTCCAGTATGATATCGTGGCAGTTTCCCCTGGCTGGACACTCAGGAGCCTCTGCACTCTGCTGTACCTTGCCCTAGTGCACAGGGCAGACACATGCCAGCTGGTTTCCTGCTATGGCTAGCTTGTTTGAGGGCTGCCAATATTCAAGTCTCCCTGGAGATTCATGGGTGTCATTTCTAGAGAAAAGCTGGTTTCTCTTGTGTGTAAGGCTTGTGTCCATCCACACAGTGAGCAGAGTTCCAGATCTTCTCAACAGTCTTCCTTCTCCCAGTAGATCACTGTGTTTTGGGGTCTTTAAGGGATTGGGACTTCCCCCTGTAAAGCTGTTTAGTACTGTGTTTAAACAGAGCAAAGATGTTTAAACAATCTCAAACGGATTTTATAAGCGCGTCTTCTCATTTCCGAAGGAAACCTTCTCTCAGGTGGAGCACTGATCCATCCAAATGTACTCTGCAGCTGTTGCTATTTCAGAAGCACAAGGAGGACTGGTGTCTGACTCACATTTAAAGCAAAAGAAATTAATCTTTGAGCAAAACAACTGGCATTATTAGCACCCAAGGGGCAGATACTGAGGCTAATAAAGGAAACCATTTGCTAGAGAATTCTCTGAAGGAGAGTGGAGATGTTTGCCCAGCAAACAGCTTGCTCTGGCTTCTGAAATGGGAGCATTTAATAAACTCCCCAAAGCAACTTATGTATTTAATAAATGAGAAAATAAATAAATAACATCCTCCCAGAACAAATTTGGGAAAGGATACATATCCCATAAGGTCTTCTATTTCCAAAACCTCTCTAGGTAGAGAGTAGGATCCTTGGGGTTCTTAAGGACAGAAAAAGTTGACACAGCCCCTCAGATACTCTTATAAATCAAGTTGATCTGTAATGTTGGCATTCATTTATCTTAATTTATTTTTTCACTCATCTTTCCAAAATTTTTTAAAGAGAGTAGAGAATATTCTACAGCATTATTTCATTTTACCCTATTTTTCATATCCCTCATCTCTATGTATTTAAAAAAAAATGCAAATCATCACAGGTTTCTAGTTTTGCAGGAAAATAATCTTCCTACTTGGAAGCAAGTGGACTGAGTGAACATTGAGAAGCTGGTGGGCTTGGGCGTTATTGAATCTGAGGAGCAATATTTTCTAAGTGGTATAGCCCTGATGCTATATCACTAAGGCTCATTGTGCAAAAAAGCACCTTAAAAAGGTTGCTCAGCTGCTAGCTACTGCTAGGGAGGGAAAAAAAAAAAAAAAAGCCATTCTAGACTGTGTTTTAAATTTAAAAATTAAGCCTTTTTTTGGCAGTATTGCTGAGATCTATCGGAGTGTCCACTTCTGGATACTGTTGGTGGTTTTAGCAGATGCAGGTGTTTAAGAACAGTAATACTTTCTCCTTTTTATTGGTAGCCAGAATGTTTTGAGAGAGTAACTAAGCACAGGCCTGGAGATTATGAAATTTGCCTAAGTGTTAATGGGTTGATTGCTGAGTTACAGTCTGCCGTCTTTACTGGAAATTGATTGACTAGTGCTGCAGGTCTTCACACTTGACGCTCGGATTTGACTCGAAAATTCTGCCAAGTCTTTTACTCTGAAATTTATCTTAATTAGATCTGAAAGACCTGCCACAGCAGAATAGTCACACCGATTAAAATGAAAAACAGGAGAAATTACTGATCAAATTAATCATAATGTCGGGTTACAGCTGTAGGTCTGATGTAATTTGCCACTCCAGTGAGTTACATCGGCCCAGGCAGAGGAAAGAGAGCTGGTTTTACGCTGATCCGTAACACCAGGCAGCTCCAGGCAGCCCATCAGGATGCTTGTTCCTTTCATTCTCTTGGCTTTTCTGACCTCAGAGGTGCAACTAGAAACAATTTGGGCAAAAGGAAAAATATCCTTTTATCGAAGGGGTTAGACTGGAAACATGAGCTCTCCAAATCCTTCTTGTTTCATTTTTTGCCCTTCTCCACCAACCTTCTACATTTGTTTGAAGTAATTAACAATTATGTGAAAACTGGAAAACTAGTAAATCAGAGGTTACTACCTCAGACACAGAAAATGTGTCCTAACCCTGTCCCTAACCTTGTGGGTTAGGACATGAGGAAACTAGGATCATTTAAACAAATGGGCATTTAGCAATACATGTTCTTCTGTCATGGCTTGACACTGGCCAAACTCCAGGCACCTATGAAAGCCACTCACTCACCCTCCCCTGCCACAGCTGGACAGAGGAGAGAAAAAAAATTCAACAAAGGGTTCATGAGTTGAGATAAGGACCATTAGAAAACACTGCATGGGCAAAACAGGTTCAATTTAGAAGTACAAAGTGAATTTGTTACTAGCAAAGTCAGAGGAGGATGAGAACTAAAGTAACCCCTTAAAAACACGTTTTCCCCCCAGCCCCACCCTCCTTCCCACCAACAGCACATGGAGACAGGGGGTGAGGGTTTTGGTTAGTTCGTCACCCAAAGTTTTTTTCTGCTGCTCAGGGAGAGGAGTCCTCCTGTGAGACTGTGGGATCCCTTTCCACGGGAGACAATTCTCCGTGAACTTCTCCAGCATGGCTCCAATCTCATGAGCAGCAGTCCTGCCAAAACTGCTGCAATGTGAGTCCCTTCCCCAGGCAGACAGTCCTCCCCAAACTGCTGTGGTGTGGGTTACTCTTCCATGAGGTGCAGGACAGGCTGCTCCAGCCTGGAAGCAGGGACCCCTCTCTCCATCGGGTCTCCCACTGGATCACAGCCTCCTCCAGGCATCCACCTGCTCCAGTGTGGGCACCTCCCCATGGGCTGTGGGTGGATCTCTGCATCCCCCATGGATCCCATGGGCTGTGGGTGGATCTCTGCATCCCCCGTGGATCCCCATGGGCTGTGGATGGATCTCTGCATCCCCCATGGATCCCATGGGCTGTGGGTGGATCTCTGCATCCCACATGGATACCATGGGCTGTGGGTGAATCTCTGCATCCCCCATGGATCCCATGGGCTGTGGGTGGATCTCTGCATCCCCCATGGATCCCATGGGCTGTGGATGGATCTCTGCATCCCCCATGGATCCCATGGGCTGTGGGTGGATCTCTGCATCCCCCATGGATCCCATGGGCTGTGGGTGGATCTCTGCATTCCCCATGGATCCCATGGGTGCAGGGGCACAGCTGCTTCACCATGGTCTCACCACAGCCTGCAGAGGAATCTCAGCTCTGGCACCTGGAGCACCTCCTGCCTCTCCTTCTGCACTGACCTTGGTGTCTCCAGGTTGTTTCCCTCACATGTGCTCACCTTCTCCTCTTCTCTGGCTAAATTAACACTGTCCCCACTTCGTTTTGATTTTCTTCTTAACTATATTATCACAGAGGCATCACCATGATCTCTAACTGGCCTAGCTTTGGCCAGCAGCATGTCCATCTTCAGAGCCATCAGGCTCTGCCAGACATGGTGGAAACTCCCAGCAGCTTCTCACAGGAGCCATTCCGTGGCCCCCTCACTACCAAAATCCAGGCCATGCAAAACCAACACACTTTCTTAGCAAATAGGAAATCAATAATGAGACTTGATAATTTGTAGATACATTGATCCTAATTTTTTTTTTTTTTTTAGTTTTGTACTTATCATATATTCTACTATGTATTATAACCTTTTTTTTTAATATACAAATTACCAATTGGACCCATATTTATAGGTGATGGGTTGTGGGTCTTAAGGGGCCCCAGAATAACACTGTGATCTGGAATGGATCTCTTCTACAATTCCCCTAGTATTTGTTCCACCAGCAAGGTTTGAAAGATTTTTAGGACAACTTATCTTGTAGCACCACTGTATTTTTTGCTACGGAACCTGGACAAAGTCAAGAAATGAAGAAGTTTGCCACCAGCTGAGAAAGGAAATGAAGTAAAGGAGAGAGCAAGAAAGGATAGATAAGCACTATGAGTCTCAGAAAAAAAAAAGTCTTACCTCTGAAATACACACCCTTTTTATTATAATACTATAATATCTTAGACTACTCATGAATTTTCTAAGTGGTTTTTCTTTCCAAAAATGATGCAGCTCTATAAAGTTGATTTCTCCCTTGCCCAAAATTTCCTTTTAATTTTTGTATTTTAGGTCTGGTAAATTGAAATAACTAAGTATACCTTTTGTTTAAAATCAGCTTAATATGGTTATAAAAAATATTATACTGAATTGTCTAAAAATATTGGCTTAGCAAAAGAAATTAAAAATATTTTAATTCATGGTGATAATTTGTAATCTGCTAGAATATCTAATGATTTTCAAATGCAAGGTTTTTTGCTGAGACATTTCAATATTCCATTTTTCATCTTCATTTGCAAGAGAAATTTCATAATAAATTAGGATAATTTCAGAAAATTTCCCACAGGACAGGAACTTATTTCGAATAGCTTAGACACAACCTAATATTCTGTGAGGATTCCAGCTGGAGAACTAACTTATGTTATGTTTGTGAAAGGGACTGGAAGGCAAAGCTGAGTTTCTAGAAGACCAAAACAGAGATATGGAAACAGCACCTCATATATGGCTAGGATTATCCTTTCACTAAAGAAATCATTATGGTGCATTCTGGTTCTTAAAGGAGATGAGATTTTTTTAAAGCAGCAATCACCTCTGCAATGTCTTTGTATAACTATTAAGAAATATTTATGTGCTTGTAAAAAGCATTGGGGAAGCACTCAGATTTGGGAGGATCCTAGTCTTTGAGCAAAAATATTGATGCTACAAAGAAAACCCTAAGATATAGGCCCAGTCACATTCAGAAGGGTGCTCTTTGATAGAGATGGCCTGAAAATTGGTATCTAAAGATGATTCTAAATGAATTTGATAATAAGTGATATAAAAATTGTTAGTTTTTAATGCACTCATGATTTTCACCATAGTAAGACTATAACTCTCTTTTCAGCCTTCTAGAGAGCCAAATGCAGCTGGAGTGCTGTCTTTGTCTATTGCTGCTTTTGTCCCAGTTTGGGTATCCCTGTGGACTGGCTCCAGCTGGGACAGGACAGAAAATGGTAGAGGGCTGATGTCCTCTTGGCCTTCTCCCAGGAGCTTGGGGACACCTCACAGTGACAAATAGAGCTGGCAGTGAGGGTGCTACATGGGCCATGGGGCAGGTGAGGAGGACTAGGGCTGTGCTGAGTTCAAGATCTAGGAAGGGACAAGTAAGGAAAAGTCAGTCTCATTCCCAGCATTCATCTGAGGGTACAGTTTCCAACAGTGTAGAATTCCTCAAGGACAGGGTCTGATCTCAGGGAAGAAAAAGAGAATGTTGGGAAAAGGATAAGGGAGAAAAAAAGTCTCTGTTACTCACAGTGCCTTTATCCCTGCTGGCCTGTTCTAGTGGGAAAGAGAGAGAAAAAAACCAAACTGTATTGTCACTGTAAAAGACTGAAATTTTTATATCACTGATCACCATTCTGGAATGAGATGCTGTGTGCATTTCCATCCTACCTCTGTGTCTGCAACTTTTTACTTTATAACAAGACCTAGCTCCACTAGGAGGGAAGTAGGCAGAAGGTTTCTCACAGCACTCAAATGAGACAGGAGCAAGCTCAACATGCTATTATGGAGGTTTCCTTGTCTTCTTCCTCCCCAACTTTATAGAAATGCAGCTGCCTTGTTTGGGTTTTTTTAGCTGTCTTCTGACTCTGAAAAATGTTCTCCATGCAATCAAAATGTGTCTGACAGAATTTTCAGTTCATGTAAAACAAAAATAAAAATAAATAGATCTTGAGAAAACCAAGCCATTCTAAAAATCCTTGATGTTTTCCCCATAGACGTTCAAAGACTGTGTCTAGGGGGAAATCACTGGCACTTCAAATGTAAAAGCAGGTATAGAGACAACATATGTCAGTCCTGTAGACCCAAACTTGGCAGTCCATGCTCACATGAGTGAAAAGTGCAGGAAAAGGAGAGAATTCTTTTACTACCATATTCAATCTGCATAGCTCTAATCTCATTATCAAATTATCCCTTTGCTTCCTGAATTAAACTTTAACAAATAATTTGCATCAGGCAGCAAAGTGATATAGCAAATATGTTGTTGGAGTCAGGAGAAGGAGACTGCAGTCCCAGGTCTGCCACTGTCTGGGATGTCACTTTGCCTTTCTGTTCCTTTGTTGATTCTCCCACCATTGTTTGATCACCACTTTATACTGAAAACCTTTACAGTTTTTGGTGTAATGCAATGAAGCCTTGATCTTGCATCGGGCTTCTAAGTACTGCTGCAACACTAATACTACAAAAGCAAGGAATATTCAAAGGAGGAATCACATAGCCCCTGTCACTCTCTAGCTGAAAGTGGTGAATTCAGAATAGTGTTGCTGTTCACTTCAGAGTGCATAGAATTGGTATCCATTTTGTTTTCAAGTATATTGAATATTTTGAAGTTTCTGTCAGCTGCTCAGTGTGCTGTCAAATGCACTAATGAAAGGTTTTCCTAAAGTTAATTTTCCTGCTCGTAATACAATACCCAAATTTGCTTTAACACTTGAAAAAATCCATCCATACTAAAGAGAATCAGTTGCTTAATCCTAAAATTAAAGGTTATTGCATGCAAGAGAAAATAATTACATGCTCAAAGTATGGAAAAAAGAAAACTTTTTTAATATGTAGGTATTTGTGTAATTAAAGACTAATCAAGCATGAAGGCTGCTGACTAAACCAGAAAATGAGATTGTTGGCAAGCAATATTGTAATGTAAATGCCATTTTTGTTTAAGTACTAAGGAGCTAGAGGAATGATATCCTGAACAGATTAAAAGCAAACAGCATTGATAATAAATATTTATCAGATTTCAAATGAAACACACGGAGATTTTTATATTTTACATGCAAAATATATTGGCATTGGAGTATTCAGTCACTTTTCAAAGGTTTGTTCACATCTTCGCTTTAAAATGCTGATAACAAGCACTCACTAGTGATAGAAATGGCTTTAAAACAGTCTTAATCTGCAGCAACATCAGTAATGTGTAGGCAATAGAAAACAGCTAAGAGATGCTAGTACAGTTAACTACAGATGTATAAGAACAACTCCTGGGGCTGGATAGTCAGAATTTGAGTGGCCTGGATATGTTGTACTTTCTTTTTCTTTTTTCCAAAATCTTCACATTAATTTTTCAAAAACAAAGGGAAGCTTCTGAAACCTAAATCCATGCCATAAAACAAATATTTAGTAAAGTATTTATGGAGGGCTTATGTATCTATATTATGTATAATATATTGTATATATTATACAGAAATTAACCCAAAATAAACACCATTTTGTTGTAGAGGACTGATATAATAAAAAGTCTGCATCATCTTGGGGCAGTGCTTTAAGTTTGTGGTAAACTATTGCACTGGTTAAATATGCTCCTCATAAACCTTTGTGTTAGGTTATTGCAGCCTTAGTCTTGTTTGGAAGTGGATATAAATATGTTTGGCAACAACAGGGGTTCAGAAGAATGAGGAAATGCTAGGACACCAAATGTGTTCCTATTCCCATTCATTTTCCTATCATTACACTGTTCCCAAATTTGGCACTACTCAGCATGCTGAGGTCCAACAGAAGCCATCTCTTAATAAAGTCTGATCATACAACAATTTAAGCTAATATAAAAAATAATTTGAAATCTGTGAAAAGAGGCAAAACCCAGTGGTTATGATAGTGAGCCAATGAATACCTTTGCTTTAGTACATGTGCTGTGGGCCATTGCATCCTTTGTGCTGATGTGCTCTTGCTGTTATTTCCTCACCAACTTACTTTTTGGAATAATCTTCATCTCAATTATGACTGAGACATACAATAGTATGCCACTGACAGAGTTATTGAGGGAAAGTGACAAAAGGGATTTTTGAATGTAAGGCTGCCTACAACCTTATCTAATTTTTCCTATCCTAGTGTAATTATATTCTATTTGCCTTTGGACTAAAGGAGTGTAGACAAGTTAAAATTAAATAACACTGTGGAAAAAGTCTAATGCTAGTATCTTGAATAAGCATTGATCAAATTTTCAGAAGGGCTGAGTTACTAGATGAGATGAACTGTAGAAATTATTATTTAGCCTTCAAAGGAATAAAGATACAGATTTCAACCTCTGCATTTCTTAGAAGAGCCTTGCTTGTGTCTAGAGGATTTATTACAGGAAATGGACAATTTGCAAATGCCAAAATTCAAACTGAGTTTAGCCCAAGCCAGCCTGGCTCATACAATATCCTGTGTTTATCTGAATCACTGATCTCTTAAATGTATAACTTCACAGATGAGCATATTAATATATTAGCATTAAGTAACTTTATAACAAGAACTTTGCAAGTCCTCTAAGCAATTCATATTTACATTGGTTTAATGATACAAAGGATTATGATGGTAAAAAACACTAAGGGAAACAGTAGGAAAAGTACAAAACTTTGTGTGTAGACAGTCAGTCGACAGTGGTCCAACAAGAGGAAAGTAGCAGAGGCACTAAAGCACATTTACATCAAAGCTATGCAACTGATGGTCTAGGAACCAGGTCTGACCCACAGGAAGTTCCTATCAAGATACCAGGTGAGCAACTAAAAGAGAAATGAAAGACTTTGAAGGCAGTTGCACATTTGCTTTACCCTGGGCTGTGTCATTGCTTGTGGGTCATGAGAGGAGCCCAAATACCTAAGAGAGGTGGGCAGGTGAAAAATCTGCTTTTTGATATTTGTTTGTTTGTGTGTTTGTTTGTTTTTCATACATAGCTGATTGAACCATAGTAGTAAGTTTTAGTTTGTCTGTTAGCAAAAGAGCCTGATTCTTTTCTTCTACAGAGATAACTGTGTCTCCCAAAGACTGATGATCCTGTTAGGCAGATGATAATTCCTTTTTTCTTTATTTATCTTCAAATATAGTGTAGTATAAGGTGTAAATAACAAGAACAGTTTACCTGTTATTTCTAGAAGGAGCATTCACCACAGTTTTCTGATGAAAACATAGAATGATGTAAATTATTTGAAGGCTGAAGATCACAAATCATTAAACTGCCTTGTGTCTTGGAACATGATGAGGATATTCCTGGGGGGCTCTGCAGGTTGAAAGGGGAATGGAGTCAGCAGAAAAAGAAACACTCCCACACAGAAAGAGCAATTATTCACAAAATAAAAATGAGGATAATGGTTAGAAATGGCGGCATATATATTTGAAATGCCCTTGGTGTGGCTATTACTTATGAAAAAGTTATTACTGCCATTTTGCGCTAAGTACCACGCAATTATTTCATTGTAACCATGACTCATACAGCATTTATGTACATGGAAAACCTACAAAGAAACCTCAAACCACCTGGTGAAATGTAACATGTCTCCCAGCCCTCTGGCTTTATACTCCTTGACAACCATCAACTTAAACAGCGCTGAAAAATGCTCAACACTAGTGTGCATCATCTCCATTTACCTTCATGAATCAATAAGGACATGCAAGCCTCATCTTCAGTGTCTGACTCTGTAGACTAACAATATCCTTTACTCCAGGCCATACTCCAGGTATAGACTTGGAAGTCTGAAGGTCAATAATCAGATGCTGATTTGGTTTCTAGGACTGCCCAAAAAAGTTACCTTATTTTCAAAGAGGATCTACTCCTCATCTGAGCAACAGATATTGAAATTTGCAGGTGATTTTCTGGACATGCCCAATTTGATTTTGTAATTTCTTCCCAGGAGAAAGTCTTATTACAAGGGTTAGGCAAAAATCAGACCCAAGGATATTCCATCATCTCTACAAATACTTGACTTCAAACCAGAAACAGAAAACAATAAAAACAGGGCAACTGAGAAAACTGTGCTTGGATAAAATAAAACCGTTAAATTTGATTTCCTTCCTTTTACTTTATCATATGCACATGAACCCCAATGTCATTTGAGAAATCTGATTCAAAATAAAGCTCTTAAAACTGGGAAATTTCAGTCCTACCAAAACACTTTCTTGGGAACTTATGGAAAGAGACACTTAATAAACACAATCAAAATGCCCAAAAAGTTTCACTTCTAGTGGAAAGAATAATTGTTCAATAATTTTTTCCGCCACTTATTTTAAAGCCTGTTTGAAAAGAAATAATTGTAAGAAAATATTGGAAATTAATCCAAATATAGAATATAAACTTCACTTTAGGATGCTGTTTTTAAATTTCCTTGGGGTGCTTCAGCACTTCAAGAAATGGCATAATGACCTGAAGAGGAGAAAGAAAAGATCAGTACACTTCCCACTTCTGACAGATATGGGTTTTCTCTATGAAATAAAGTCAGTCATTCGAGTAAAATGGTCCAGAACTGAGCAAATGAGATTTAACTAAAGAGCTGAGGTTTATAATCATCAGGGAAATAACCACTTTCATTTTCCTATAACTTGTTCCTTTGCAAAATTCCTAGCACTCTTTTAGTAGCTGGACAACTCAAGACCTCTTTTCATTATTTTTTTGTTCAGAACTGTAGATTCACTGAACAGCAAATCTATTCATGGCATCTAGTTAAATCATCTCATAAAATAGTATTTTAGCCTCAGGTTCAAGCTTTTCACTGCACCTGATTCAGATATGAGGCTTCAACCAGGGTCTCCACATGCTTGTGAATGCCCTGATTTGGCAGAATAATACATGCTTGAGGGCTTTTACTTTTCCATCTTGAAATATAAATAGTTCACTGTTCATCAGGCCAGAAAGAGAACTTATCCTCCTATTTGTCCCAGTGTGCATGGTAACTTTAACTAAGGAAACAATTCTAAACAATGGCAGAGAAATGCTACAAGACTGTAACTTGCTATGTATAAGTACATCTTTTCTGTTTGAGAATTGTCTGCAGCAAATTTTAATGAAAAATTTCTCAAAGTGCTAGGCAAGCCCACAAGGAGCTGTGTAAATACTCCAGATGAAAACTAGGACTGGTTTGCCTTTGTTCTCTCCTGGGAGAAGAGGGGCTGATTGTATAGGTTACATGATATTTTATCAGTTGTTTGGATGGGAGAGTTCCCACTTTAGCATAACATGAGCACTATTCTTGTGTTGACTGCCTGGTGTTTGGACTGCATCTGGCTGATTTTCATTCTAAAATCATGAAAACTCAAAAAATATTTCCTAAGCTACTTTAAAGAAGAAAGATGATTGATTCAGAAAGATAAGATACATAGGGGCCATATATATGATTGAGACTGATCAGATTTTTTTAAAAATAAATGGTATCATCCAAGCAAAAGGAATAATCTTCAATGTAGGTAATAAGTGGCTTCCTATCACTCAACACTAATTCTACTATAAGGAAATGTTGAAATTCTTCCAGAAAGTACAGCTAAAATAAATTGCTGCAAAGCAAAATGTTAGCCCCAGTAGGATAGAAACTTTATGAGCAAAATTTGACTTTTAATGATATTAGGTCAATACAGACTTGAAAATAAGAGGAATTACAGGTTCTGAAAATAAAGTTTTAGCCTTATTGTTTTGATAAAGCTCTGTGACCCCTGGCCCTTTAAAAATTGAACTTAGGCTGTAAAAATATCACTTCTTATTGATCACATGGTTATTAAAGTCAGTCAAATGCCCAATTTATATGTCAAACACTTGTCATATTTCCTGTAAATATTAGAACAAAAGAAGAATGTGGTAATATTTTGTTCAGTTGCATTAGATTTGTTCTGCTTTTCGTCTCTGAGAAATAATAAAAGTGGCACTAAATAATGCAGTAAATATGCCAAGCATTTATCAAATCTAAATTAATTTCCATCATGTATGCATCATGTATGTGGTGTTTGGATGCAATAGCTGGTGCATGTGAAGGCCAGAACATACCCATCCATGTAAGTGAGTGTGACAGTGTAAATAGACCATGGGCTCTCACTCTCTCCTTTCAGTCCCTCTTCCCACTCCCTGCCACACACTTGCAGCCTTTTGAAGGTGTGGCTTATTTGTTGAACCTCAAGGAGAATGAGGAAGCACGGTGAGTCAACAGATATTAATTAAATGCTAAAGGAAGGTTTTAAAGTGCCTTCAATATGTGTTGCCTCTAATGACATTCAAGTGTGCTTGCAAGGGAGGTCAGGGGGGAGATCCTTGGATCCCCAGGCTGCCCCAAGATGCCTTTCCATAACCAAATGCTTTCATATGAGTAATCGAAAGAAACCTTTAGTCAACCACTGGGGAGTCCTTACAGCCTGCCTTCGATTGGAGTCTGAGTGGAGCCTGTGAGCAGGACGTGTTTGTGAGCACTTCTAATGGCATTTTGATGTACATGTACAAAATTGATGTCGGAAGGATCATTGTAAACTCCCAAACAGTGGAATATTGAGGACATTTTCAGGTGGCAGTCAGATTCTGGCTGGGTGAGCCCAGTATATTTTCTCATGTCACAGTTGATTAGGTTCACAGGGAAGTGGAAAGAGTAAAAAATTCTCTTATTACTGCAGCAATGCCATATCAGCCTCTTTTCCCTTTGAATGCAACATTAGTTTTTGTCCAGAACTCTAACTGCTTTCTACAGTTTGGGGAATTGTAAAGCAGAAACAATTTTCCCAGCTAGGCTGACCTTCACAGTAATGAGAAATGACTGGGATTTCTCTCTATTTCTCTAACATTTGGTGAGGGGGGATAGGAGGTATGTGTTTGTTTTACCTGATATTATGTTGTGGGCGTCTATTTGGCACTTTGAGCCTAATTTTTTTCCATTCAGGAGATTACATGGACTGCTGCACCATCTGACCCAGTAGCCAGCCCTCAAGTGTATAGAGAAGTGACAGTAATGCACTTTAAACCTTCTGTTATCACAGCAGTGATGGCATTTTGTTTCAGCCATTAAATGATTTTTTTTTTCAATGGATGGCTATTTTCATTTACTCTTCAGTACTTGTTCAGGTGATGAGCAATGATCTCGAGAAAATTTAAGATTCATTACCAGCCAGGTAGGTAGGGAATTCTCAAACCTACATCTGCAGAGTATTTCCTTGTGAGTCTGATGCTATAGCACTACAATGCTAATCATCCCTTGGGGATGGGATAAGAAAATTCTAGAGTTATGTGCAAAGTAAGTAAGTGCTATATCTGAAGAGTCTTTAACACCAGCACATTTGTCTAGAAATATGAGTTGCTTCCTTGTTCTTTCCAGGTGTTTCAGAATAAACCTCTTTCCCTATGGAATCAGAGACTGCTAGCAATGCATGGGGGTCCAGGCTAGGTCTGCCCTGCAGGTGCAGAGGTAGGAATGCAGAGGTGTTTGTATAATGAGGCAAGGATTCATGGAGCAAGATTCAGTGCCAGGAGGAGTGAAGGCAATATGACAGGGCATTAAAAGCAGTGAGCAACTCAAGTAAACATGCAGGATCCCAGGCACAGCTTACAATGAAGTCCACACTGCTGCATCCTCATGGTGGCATCAGCATTAACTAGATGGGCTAGAGTAGGACTACACCTGCTCCTGATTACAGTGTAGACCTCTCCACCACTGCATCTGTGCTAGTAAAATATCTTGAGTGAAAACATTTCAAACTGAAGACAAATTGAAACCAATTTCTGGCTGTAAATCACTCAAATATGGTAGCTGAGTGTAGTTTCAGAGAGTTCATAAGTTTCAAGTGTTTTACTTTAATTCTGGCTTTATTATATCTAGAACAGGCTATGGAAATGTCAAAATATCATGGAGGAGGCAGGTTTTCACATCCTTTTACTGTGGAGGAATAAATGGTTTCATGGTATTTCTAGAAGAAGGTTGTATAACACTCTGTAAACTTTCAAGAGTTTGACTGTGCTCCTCTCTGAAAGGCCTGAAATGGTGAACATATTCCATTAGGTTGGAGTACCATGTTCCTCGAAAATATTTATATGTTATAACCATGGGGTTAGGGCATTGCTTTATTCTCTGTTAATAACCCATAATATGGGGAGCAAAGTCAAGGAATATTAAATTCCATGATCATGCTCTAACCCTATCAGTGAAATATCTCATTGTTTGCAATTAGTGGGGCCACCAGAGCCTCCACTTGAATTTTTTTAAGCCATCAATGTTAGTGGCATGCTATGATACTAACAGGAGGTTTTTTTCTGATCTGCTCCATCACTCAGAAATACCTGTATGTCTGTAGCTCATCGATTATAAAAGAGGTCAATGGGGGGAAAATTCTTGAAATTGCATGGAATATTTCCTTTGTATTGACAAAGAACATTACAATAAGCTTAATTTAGATGGTGCTTTTCTAATTTTATATTAAACTATTTGATGCCTTTTTAAAAGCGCCAAAATAAATGTTTGCATTTCTCTTCTGATCTTTTAAGGCAGGTATTTCTTGAGGCTCTCAACAGACTATTTCTTAGCCAGTGCTTCCTCTGTGTATCCCCTTGGCTCTGTACATGATTGTCATGAGTAAGAAAGACTGGATTCATGTGGCCCCTAAAATGAGCAGAAATAAACTAAAGCAAAATCTGAGTGGATCAAGAGAGATCTGCTGTCTCTTACTTTCTAGGAAAGGAGAACACAGAGGAGGAAAGAGCAAAGTGTCAAGACTGTCTGCACACTTGGATTTAAGTTTTTTCAGGAAGCCTTCTTTCTTAGTCTTCATATAAAACTAGACAAATATTTTATATCCTGGGAAACTATAAGATCAACAATGAGGTTATGATAGAGAAAACCAGGGGTGTCAAACAATGCTTGATAAAGCAGAGGTCAGATAATGCCTTTGTTTAAATTAGTTGCTGAAAATAGTTTGATAGTCTGAAACATTTATTTCCTTTTGTGATAATTAGCAAGACTTTGCTTTGTTCAAGTAGAGTAATAGTCTGAAGCACTTCTTTCTTTTTGTAGTAAGTAGCAATGCCCTGCTTCTGTTTGCAGTGTCCCAATGTTCGATTCATACTTCCATTTACACCTAACTTTTATGAAGGCCTCATAAAAGGACAGCACATTAATTAAATATGTTCAATATTAATCAGTATTCATTGCAAAGTGATTGCAAACATTTGATCTTCCTTTTCCTACTGGTAACATTAAATATATTTTTGTCTAGTCCAGAATCCAACACTAAGTCTAATACATCATGCAAGGATTAATCAGATCCCACTCTGTAGAAGGTCAAGTGCAATAAAAGTGGTGTAAATGAGACTGATCTTAGTGACTGTGAATGTTGGGAAGTTTGTCTTCATAGCACAACTAGAACTTTATGACTGTGACTCATTTTCATCCTTTAGTTTCTCTTAAACACTCTGCACATGAGAAACATCAGTAGAGCTCTTGGCACAGCATTGTATTCAGAGCCTTCCCTGCCAGGTGACATCAACAAACCTTTCATAGAGTAAGGCAAGATTTGGCCCTGGAAATACAAAAGCATTGGTCTTTTTCCACGAATGGTAAATAAATGTCTGGCACTGGCAGGCCTTGCTGAAAGAGGCTACTCCCTCAAGCAATTCTTATTTGACCAGAGAAGAAAAGTATATTTGTAATAAATTGGGCATGCAAGACAAGATACACTCCAACTTTAAAAATAGCTTTAATGTCTCCACACCCTGTGCTTTGGGACTTGGATTATACACTTGGCAGTTTTGTGTTTGTTTTTCTCTCCTAGGTAGCAGTGACAAATCATTGGGTGAACACACCCAAGTAAGAATGAAAGTTGTTCTATCTCCTGATCTCTCTCCCTGGTGTATTATGAAGGAACATTGGCACTTCTGTATGTAACAGTCTAAATGTGTGAGAAATGATCAGCCAGTCTCAAAGCAGTCCCTTACTATGAAAGGGACAAAAACACCTAAGGTTGTGGAGAAGTTGCCTGCAGGTACTAGAGTACATTAATTATCAATGTCATGGTCAGCTTGGGGCCATCTTCTTCAAAATGGAAAAGCTTCTGGATGGGATGCTGCAATGAGAATGGCACATGTGAATGGCACAAAGGGGCTGTGGTTGTCCTGTCTGCCACTGGTAAGTGGTGGAAGGTAAATCTCACCAGGCTGCCAAACTGAGGATGAGGAGTATTGTATCCTGCATCCCATCGGGCCCCACAGACTGAGTCCACATGCTCCCTGTGGCTGTTAGGAATTAATTAAAATTCTAGAAATTGGCTGCAGGAGCAGTTAGTGAAACTAAAACCAGTATCTAAATATAGGAAAAATAAAAGCATTATATAAATATTGAAAACAGTGCTCATTCCTGGTTCTAGCCTGCAGGAAGCAGTTGAGCACTGCCAGTAACTGTGGAGAGCCAGGACTTTACTGCTTTTGCTCTACTTATCTACAGGAAACCTCAGCATAACCTTTATTGTGTGATCTTATAAATGCAAATTATGTTCATAGCAATTATTTTAAGTTTTTTTTCCCTCCTACTGCTGGCCAGAATTAATGACACAGCAGCAGAACAAGCAAGTGCAGCAGACAAGTGCCCTGTGTGCCACAGATGTGAGCACCAGCTCGCACCTGACTGGCTGTGTTCACTTTTACCTTCCTACAGCAGTTCAGGGCTCCCTCTGCTCTTGCAAAACAAAGATGAAATTGATAAACAAGGTGCAGAGTAGCAGTGGATGTTAGGAAAGGACCTAGGACATGCTGAGGCCACTGGGCTGCATGAAGTATGAGCACAGTCTGTAACATTTCCTATTCCTAAACAGGTTGTCTTAGCAGACAAAGCAAGACAAAGGAATTACGATTATCTCCAGTTTACAGATGGAGAAACGAGTTAGTAAGAGATTAACTAGCTTGTCCAAGGTCACTTAGAGACCCTGACAGGCACAGAGCTAGGACCAAGATTTTCTGAGTTCCTAAGGAAGGATCAATCTCTGAGAAATAGCTGTGTTTCTTAATAGAAGAATCTCGTATTAAAACATTACAAAAGTAAAAATGCAATTTCTTTACCTTTCAGTTTGATTAATGGATTTTTCACAACACTACAATAAAGCAAATTCTTTTTCTAATATAGAGTATTTGAATCTTTTTTTTTTTTTTTTTTTTTTTTGTAAGAAAGTAATGATGGGGAAAAAAATCCCCTTTTTTGATTAATTGCAGGTGGATGTTGTTTTGTCTTCTTTTCTGGCCAATAATTTCTAGCTATC
Organism: Oenanthe melanoleuca; assembly: GCF_029582105.1. NCBI lineage: Eukaryota > Metazoa > Chordata > Aves > Passeriformes > Muscicapidae > Oenanthe > Oenanthe melanoleuca. The sequence continues at coordinate 95,607,744 of NC_079335.1, forward strand.
AAATAGATGTACTTTAAAAGTGCTAGGATTTGGCAAGATGATGAGCTAACTAGCAAGAGACCACCCTTTATAGATAATATATTAGTTGAAAAATTGAGTTTCTGAACCTTAATCCTCTAAGAAAAGCTGAAACCTTAGGGGAAAACTTCCACTGTGTTACTCAGTTGGTTCACCCTTTTGATTGCTGGTCAGTACATGAACCCTGTTTTAGAAGTGATGTGGTTTCTGTCTAAAATAAGCTGTTTACAATGTTCTACAGGCTGTTACAGTTCAAATGCTAGTTTCTAAAGTTTTTGAAAGGAGTCTACATTAAAGCAGCTTTCAAAAGATTGTAGGATTATTTTGTAATCTCTCTGATATGGAATGTGATTTGATCTTCATCAGCTGATTTATATGAATTATTTTGTTAGTTTGTTTTTGAGCATTTAATGAACTCACAGACAGATTATTGACCCTTCTTTAAAAGTATATACATATTTATTTTTTAATTTTTTTTTTCTTAAGTAAAACTTAATAGAAATGGCAAAGTGAGTTAGATGGTGTGCACATCAGGACTTTTGTGACTTCCTTTGCAGTGTAGCATTGCAAAGCACAACATTTGGAGAAAACAGGATGTTGTGATTTAACCCCAACCCTGTGCAGCCACCCCCTCAAGCCCCACAGTGGAATGGGGGAAATAAATGAAGAGGAAAGGTGGAAAAGCTTGTGGATTGAAACAAAGACACTTTAATAGGTAAAGCAAAAGATGTGAGCAAGCAAAGGAAAACAAATTATTTCACTGCTTCCTGAGGACAGGGAGGTGCTCTGCCATCCCCAGAAAAGCTGGGCTCCATCACATGTAACAGTGACTTGGGAAGGCAAACATTATCACTCTGAATATCCCCTCTTCCTCATTCTTCCCACACCTTTTATTGCTGAGCATGATGCCACAGGGTACTGGGATATCCCTCTGGTCAGCTGCAGTTCCAGCTGTGCCTCCCCAGTTTCTGGTGCACCCCCAGTGTCCTCCCTGGTGAGGCAGTGTGAGACACAGAAAGGCCTTGGCTCTGTGCAAGCACTGCTCAGCAAAAACTAAAACATCCCTCTGTTATCAACACTGTTTTCAGCACAAATCCAAAACACAATCCCACGCTATCTACTGGGAAGAAAATTAACTTCACCCCACACAAAACTCACAGACAGAATCGCAATCAGCCAGGGGTACTCAGTGAAGAATAATGACTAAGGAATAATCTAAGGGTCAATTTTAATTATTTTGCTAGAAGTTGGTGTACTCTTTTGTTAAAAAGAGTTAATATTTTGTTAAAATTACTAACACTTTCCTTATAAATAGTTACTTTTGGGGCAGCACCTTTATTGTCCATGAGAAGTGAGCATGTGGTTAAAGGAAAGCATAATTTAAGCAGAACAGTATGTTTTCTGTGCCTTGACTCTTGGGCTTTCCCTGTGTGATGCAGAATGGTGCAGCAGTACTGAAGGTGGGGCAGAGATCCATGCTCCTTATTGCTGTACCCAGGATGACTAGAGTGAATTAAAACAAGGGAGAAGGGGAAATACCATGTTAGCACAGCCAATCATTTTTGTAGCCTGGGCAAGCATTTCTACATTGCTGCTCTTTACAGTTTGCTTTCATTACTAGAAGTCAGTGTACATGCTCAGAGACTTGTCACAGGTTCCCAAAGAGCTGGAAGGTCCTGAATCTATCATTTTGCTTTAGATGCAGAGATAGTCATGCTGTCACTTAAGTTAATGATCACTTCACTTAAACATGTCATTAGGGACCTAGGCTGTACAGTCCCATATAGTGGGTACATATGTATGCAGGCCCTTAATGCAGGTTTCTTACCTCTCTCTACTCAAATCTAAATCACTAAGTAATGCATACACATAGCCAAAGACAGGATGTGGGATTTGGTGTGCAGTGTGCCCAAAAACTAGGAGAGCTGCAAAACTCCATTGGCAATGTGTTCTCACACAAGCTGCATGCCTTTGTTACATGTCTTTGGTACGTGCCACCCAACCAACCCACCTAGACATATGTTTAGATGCCTCCCATGGCCAGTGAAAACAAGTGTCTTCACTGGAAGACAGCTCAGGAGAGGGTCTTCTCTTGTAAGGTCTGGATTCACCCAAGAAATGATGAAGGCTTTGAAACCAGTGTCAAATTGTAAGTATTTTTGTATTCTCCAAACAGACAGGAAGACAAAAGTGTGGCTGCAGCATGGGCTCACTGTATTATGGCACAGGCTATTTTTACATCTTTTTGTCAGAATCTGGGCTTGGGAGGAGCATTACTGCAAGTCTTACTCTCCTAAACTAATGTAAGTTATATCAGAATAGTTGTGACACTATTTTGTAAACTAAAAAGAACACTAGTCAAGAAGACTGCGTGTTTTGAAGATCGTCACAAGTAGATTAAAGTCTCATCTCTCATGCAGTGACTTATATATGCCTATCATCTCTCCTCCTAGATCTTCTGCACAGCAGGACTGCTGTACAGGCTTCATGAGATGCAGAAAAGATGACAGAAATACATAAGTGTTTTGATTTACCTATAGTCTTCTCTCTTCTATTGCTAATCTAGAGTTTAGTGGATTTATGATGTGTTGTATGTCATGTGTCTGATTTAATATAATTATTTCAATAGTCATTTTTGAGGTTCCAATTTTTATGTTTCAGAACTCTTGTGTTGATATGTTAGAATTAGTTATTTCTTTTATTACCTCAAAAGTGCTTTGCTTCTGTAAATAAAATTAAAGATCTTTTTTTTTTCTTTAATCTTTAGTGAGATTAACCTCTATACACATTTTTAATAGTGTTCTGCTTGGGCAACGAGAACATTCCAAAATGTATATATGGCATATTTCTTGGCTTTGTTTTGACATAGCCTATCACCTTAGTTAGTGGATAGTCCATAGTAGGCTGCTATTTGTTCATTAAAATTTATGGAGCAATCCTGTGTTTCATGCATTTTCTCTTGCATATTTCTTATACACAGCATATATTTCTATATATACAGCATGCACACACACTCAGAGTTATGGACTTCCAGGTGTCTGAAAAGCATATTGAAGGCAACCAACTCACCTGTGATTGCTTATCAGTTTCTTTTTTTATATTCCTTTTTTTTTTTTTTTTTCCTTTTATGCTTGTTTTCTTTCATAACTTGACTTCAGGGAGGTTTTTCATATGGGTTTGGCAAATACAGGTGTTCCATGTACCACATTGCCATGGCAGCGCTTTCTTTTTATTACCACATTTTTGTTCTATAATTCTGTAATTTTATTATTTGTCCATCTATTTTTACTTTAAGTGTCCAAATTAGTGCATTAGTGTTTGGCTTTTACATTTCTTACATTGGTGTAAGCAAAGACCAGGCCTCCAGCTCTGCCAGGTTTTTCCAAACCTTTTACCTTCCTTTTGAGGCGAAGGGCAGTCCAAGAATAATTTGATTATGCACATTTTTCCCTCTGCCTTTATTTTGGCACATCCAATGCAGGACATTTTTAAAGAAGAGATATTAAGGACTAGACTTTAATCTCAGGTGGGAGAGAAGATTCTTAACATCAGTTGCCCTTACATCATCTGCTGCGTTCCCCTGAGTAAGGCAGTGTCTCCAGTTTTGGTCCTGACTAAGTAATATATTTTGAAGATTCAAAGGCATTCTGTACTCAGACTATGGGATAGTCTTTCATCTTATGAAAAGTATCTAGAACATTAATGATAAAATTAGTGTTTCCTAAATAATATATATGTTATCAGATCACAGCTTCAGAGCTTCAGATCTTCTTTTATTCAGGGTGCTCAGGTGTAAACCAACAAACTTTAACTAGTTAACTTATAAAGAGCAGCAAATCCAGACTTCTGTAGAATGTTCTGCTGGATTTACCATTTCCCTGTGAAAAGTCAGTCTTCACTTTGAAATAGCTTCTTGTAGTTATTTTTACCATTTGCCTGCTTCTTAGCTAAAAACCTACATTTTGTGAACAGCTTTGTAGTGACTTAGATGTTCATTCATTTCTGTACCTCAGAGGAATTTTTTGGCCTCCATTAATATTACCTGGATATATGTTATGGCAGTAGCTAAAAATACTAGGTAAATGCATAAATCAATGCATACTATGTAGTAAACAGAAAAAATGTATTCCATATGCAGATTTAACCTGGAATAAGAACATCTGTTTTATCTTTGATCTTGCCTTAGTTTGGTTCATGTGCATATGTAATCCAGTCTTGATGGGTTTACAGATGTACTATCTAATGAGAAAACAAGCAAACATTGAGAAAGAAAGAGAATTTTATTATTTATTTTATTTTTTTTTCAGACAGGAAATTAAAGAAATGGAAATACTTGGAAGAATTGGACCCCTGGTGAGGTTTTCAGACCCTAATCACAAGACTTCCTTCCTTCTCAAACATAATTATTACTATTTCCATCACACATACTTTGGAAAGTTTTTCTTGTTTCCACATGAAATACTTATTTCTCTAACCCTGAACTTTCCTTTTAAGCAAAATCAATGAAAAGCTATTGTTGGTTTTACAGATGCCAGGGAGAATTATTACCATCATAGGCAGCAATAAAAGATATATTTTTGCCCTTGGTAGATTGAATTACTGAGAAATAACCTTATAATTACTGTATAAAACACCCTGTTTTAACACTGTTTTTTAATATCCATAAAGTTTCTGATTTATTTTTCACATGCCAGCATCAGTACACTCAATTCTGCATTGGTCTAAACTGGTGTAATTATACTGACCTCTGTGGGACTCCACCTGTTGCATTGATGACTCTTAAAAGCAACCTTATTTTTGGATTAATATTGGAACAAAGAGAGAGAGCGTTTCATTGATTTGAATAAGGAATGTAATTTTCTTGAAATAAAAAAAAATATTTTGGTGTTCTAGCTGTATATCAGGTAAATCTGCTTTAAATTAGCCCTTTGTCAGAGCAGTGGGGAGAAGAAGCCTTCAGATATTCCCTATAGGGTATGGGATTCACTACTGGAAATGCTTGAGTATAGGTGAACATGGCAAATGGTCCTTTGTCCCTCTCTTCATGAAGATCTTGCTTCAGATGTCTTAGCAACCTGCAATGCTCAGTGGTCTCATAGTCTTCAGGAAAAAGAAAGGAAATCCCTTTTCAGCACGCTCAGGTTTCTTTCTTGCTGCTACAACTAAAGAACTGGTTTCTTGACCCATGCAAAAGTAGCAATTTCTGGCTTACTTTAGACTATTGAGCTTGGGCTGGCTGATGATCACCAGGTCTTCTGCAAGGTCATGCCTTGTCTGTCTCTTTGAGGTGAAACTAGGATTGTTACCTGCCTCCTGATTCCCACTGTTGAAAGAGGACACAATTCAACACAGGATAACTGCACCCTTGTTTTGTGCTCAGTTAATCCAAACTTAAAACTAGGCCATCCCTTTTCTGCTCATCTTTCTTCTCCTGATGTGAAATTTCTTTTTCAAGGGAATATATTAAGCTTTAAGTTTGGAAAGCAAACAGCACATACCTCGTATTTCAGAGCTAGAATTTGCTTTATTGCCTGCACAAGTATTACAAATGTGATAGTGAAGGAGTTCTGCCTTAATTGCACTCAGGGGGAGTTCATCACAGTTTCTGACATGTTGGAGGTGCATTAGAACAGCAGCACTGTCTGACTAGGTTGTCTGCAAAAGCATTTCTGTCCCTTGACTCATCCCTTTTACTGACACCAGTAGCACCCTCCACTGCCAGTGACTGCAAAGAGGTCTGCATACTTCACCATTTCCAAAGGTATATTTTGGAAAATAGTTAGGTAGATGTATATGCTCCTCCCAACTCAAAATGGATGAGATTAAGAAAAGGCATACAAAGAATGATTTTTTGAAATCAAGTATTTCCACTCAATTTATATAACACCCATCTGTGAGGGTGATCCATTTTATATTTCCTTTCAAGAAACTGTTTTGGCCTGAACTGAATGTTTCAAGTGACCTGAAATTTATTTATTTTCAATTTTTTCCCACTCCAGGTCTTCCTGGACTGTGTTTTGTTGCTGGGGTTTTTTGTTTGTTTGTTTTTAAGGAGTTGAATAGGATGTTTCAGGGAAATTTTTCAGTCCACAAACAGAAAAATCCATTCGTTTCACAGCTGTAGGTGTCAATGTTTTGACTTCTGACTTTAATGCTTCTCTAGTTTATAGAGGTGTAAATGCAAAAAAAAAACCCAAAACCAAAAAACAAACCAACATAACAAAAAAAAAAAAAAAAAAAACAGGCTTTTTGTGAGACTATTTGATTTAAATAAAATATCAGTGTAATTAGCTAACTTTAATATTTCAAGCTAAAGAATCATTCCTCCTCCCTCTTATTGCAGATTTGAATCCCATAAGAAATTGAGGGGACTGATTCTGACAGTAGTTTCTGTTTTAACTAACTGCAACTCTGCTGACCTCATTAAAATTAGATTAGATTTATATTCTGGTAGAGAGAAACCAGAATCAGACCAAGAACTCGGAACTTATGTTATTTTTAGCACGAAAATAATCCCTTGTTTTTGTAAAGCACAAGAATTGCTACAGGGCCCATAAATATTTTGTGAATCTGGTCAACAGATAAAAGTAGAAAATACTTAGAACACGAAGAAATTCATCTGTCTGTCTATTGACAGTGCCTTATGGAAGAACAAGAGTCTAGGTACAATAAGGCAATAATGAATTTAATGAAAAAGCTACAGACATTCAGGTTGTAAGCTGAGCTGCTGTTGAAAGATAGTACATATTTTTGCCTGTATAGCAGAATTCCTTGGCTGAATGTCTATGAGTAGATTTCCATTGATAATAAATATAGAGGAAATTATTTATTGTAAATGGTAATTAGACTTTCCCTAGGCTATGCATCCAGCCAGTAGCAGATATTGAGTAATAACAAAGGCATTATTTTTGACATTCTGTCCTCAAGCAAAAAAAAAAAAAAAAAAAAAGGAGAGGATGATAGGAGCTAAATTTTGCTGTCTTTAGTTTAAAATACAGTAACATCACCATACACATAAATTAATATTGGTGTGTGATTTTATGTAATGTATAAGATCACACCACAACTTTGTCTTTGAAATAGAAATATAACAGTCACAAGAACACACTAGCACAAACTCTCTGGAATTTACACAGGACTGAATTCGGATTACGTGCAGACTAACTAAACAGTTTTTGCAGGATTTCAGCATAAGATTTTAACAAATTTGGAACTGATCCTTGCAGGAAAAAAAAATTATGCAGTTTATACTTGCAGTCATCACTCACATTCATCTGAGAGTTCTTCTGTTACCTCAAGCAATATGGAGCTATGCTTTTGTTATAAGAGGATCTCAGTTTCATATACCCTCTTGCCATCAATTTATAGTGCCTAGCACAGTGACAATTGCAAAGACCTCAGAAACAATACATTCCTAGCCCATATGGTTTTAATTATATTTTCAAGTTTCATTTGCTGTTGGCAACTTGATGTTATTTTGATTTTGCTGAGGTGAAATATATGAGTTTCAAATATGGCTTTGAAATTGATTAGGAATTAATATGGCAGCATTACAGATACAGTAGATTTACTGCTTCTTTTGCAGTTCAGTGTGAACTGCCATGCTGAAAACCTATTGTGACCAGATTCAGAGTGACATGAGCAAAGTAGCTGGTACTAAAGATAAGAGATCAGAAAAAAGGGGTCATATGGGTAAAAGCAGAAAGGGGTTCTATCACACCAAAAAAATTATACCCAAAAAGGTAAAATGCACGGAGGAATCATGTGAAAGGTGAGATGTGGATGGATTATGAAAACAAAGAAAAAAAAATCCAAACAAAAACCAAAAGTTAACCAAACAAATTTAAAAAGCTTTCAAGGCAGTTGGTACATTTAAAACATTCTCTATATCTCTTAGAAGAACATTAACAAAAATAAATCTGGAATTGCCCAGCTGATGCTGAGCACAGCCCAGCTCCACACTGCAGACATGTGCTGCTTCTGGGGCAGGACTTCCCACCTCATTTTTGAGAGCAGACTTCTTGATGACAGCAAATGGGACAGAAGGGCCTGGGAGGAGAGAACATTCTCTGTGGAAAAGTTACACATGTGGCTGCAAATGTAAGGTATGTTAGATATGTGGCTGCATATTAACCCTTCTGCCTTTCCCCTTCTATTGAGGGCACAATTTTTGGCAAGTTAAATACACAACTATGACAAATTTACATGTAACTTTACCTGCAGAGCAAAAAACAGTGAAAAACACAACACTGGGTGTATGCATGTATTGTAAACAGGGGCTTTGAATTGCAGCAGTCAGTCAGTGCTATCTAGTGTCTTCCAGTATGTTTATCCTCAAAATAAGCTGTGCAAATATGAATGTGGCAGGGGGCTGCTGCCATCTGAGATGCAATATGCTCACATAGTGGTCATGCAGGGAGGCTCAGAGATGTTTATTACTCTGTCTTTAGAAAAGGAGTAGCAGCAGTAACCTTCCCATTGGCAGACAGAAAAGAGTCAGTCCACACTTCCAGTCCACCACTGAGCATTCAGAACTGCACTAAAGGAAAAAAAAGAGTGCCCATGGAAAATGTTAACAGTATCCTGCTGAGGGATCCTCCAGCATCCTTTTTTCTTGCTTTCTTCCCTTTTGTAGACTTTGACTCAGCTGATTTGTTTCAGTGGCTGTCATTCACATCTCATATTTATTTGGTTGGAAATGTTGCTTGAAGTCAAGGTTTTCAAATTGAGTATTTTCTCCCACGTTGTTCATACTTCTCAAATCTCATTTTACATACTGAGATTTTGGCAAAACTCAAATGTCTAATCAAAAATCAGTGTCTCAACTGATTTTGTATCTCATATATTCTCCACAAAACCTGGAAAACAAAGAGAGCACTTCTCAAACACATGATATCAATTATGGTGTTTATGTCATTTTGACTTTGGGGTGAACTGATGTAAACACAGAGAATTAAATCCTTCCAGCTTTCTAGATACCTGCATTAAGAACCACATTCAGATTTTGGATTGACTTGTATCTTTGACAGCAGTCTTCCTACTGCACTCAGGAGCCATTTGTGTTGTCCTTCAACTTTGTATCATATATCAGTGCATCCATTAAGGTCCAGTTTTGAGCTGAAAAAGTTGAAAAAGAAAAATATTCCACATAATTACACTTTTAGATCTGATCTTGTTCACATTCCAGTCAACAAAAATTCAAGGTAAGCACTTAGCTTACATGAAAGCAAAACTATTTGGTGTTGCTATTCCATTACAAATAAACCAAAGTATCCAGATGTATTTCCAGCTTCAAAAATTAGGATCTTTGCAGAGCTGCTGACACAGAATTTTAAAAGAAGCTTTATGTATATTCTCAGTTAACACTGTGTCCCTAAGTATTAAGTAGGATTTATTCTTCAAAGGGCAAAAGACAAGGTCTGTACCTCGAAGTGTGTTTTTTAATATGAATATTTGAATAAACAGTTCCAGGCATACATACTAAGACTGCATATCATATTGTAGAAAAAGACTTTCAGAAATACTTAACATGAAGTGTCATATTAACATGGTGTGACCTCTCATTGCATTTTTAACATTTATATATGCAAATGGTCATATTTGCATGTGCACATGCCATTCACCAATTCAAATTAAAGGCAAATAAATGTTTTAGATTAAGGAGATTAATTTGGTGTGTCTCACGGTTGACACACTTTCTACAGAGATCACTGAGACCTGAGTGCTGGGCTGTTATCCAAAAAGACAGATGGCAATTTCCTTTTGATAAGAGTCCGGTTTTTTAGCAGCAAGGGAACCCTGAAGTAACCATTCTTCTTGTAGGGAAAGCATCTTTCAGAAGCCAGATAAATCATTCTAAAATAGACAAACACTGGAACTAAGAAACTAATCGTGGAATGAACTGTGTTGCAGCCCCTTTCAAAAAGTTTAGAAGGTGCTTTTTTGCTTGAAACACATGGGAGCTACTTCAGAACACTAGAGAATACAGATAACTTTTTCAGTACTCATTCCTCTTTTATAAGTACTAATAAAGTTTATGATTATTAGAGATGCCAAATTTAATTTAGATGTTTTTTGTTTAGAGTACGTAGGCATCATGCATGAAATAAACATTTTTTGATCTTTTAAAGACTATGCAAGCACAAAACTCAGAAAAAAATCAGACAAAACCAAGTGAATTGGACAAAACCAAGATGAAGATGCCTCTGTTGAACTGAAATCTTGTTTAGTGTGTGCCAGCTTAAATAGATCTGGGACATTTCAAAGTTGTAAGTTACAACTTGTAAGTTACAAATGCGGGCAGTCAGGAACTGACGAGATGAAAGTTTAGGGTCACTCTGTAAATACTGACCTGCTGCTAAAGCATCTGCATTTTGTTATTATTTTCATTTAAAGATATTAAATATATTTAAATATACTCACTCTTTCTTTTTGTAAACATAAAGGACCCAGCCTCAGACATGCTGACACCTTCAATTTAGTTTATCCCGTAGGATTAGACCCAATGATGATCCCTTTCTTCTAGATTCCTTGCCTCTCTTTTCTATCTGTCACTAATAGAGCAGAAATTAAAGTGGCTAGGATGGTGTCTGCTCACTCTTAGCCTGTGCCCTGATGTGTTCTTCATTATTCATGTCTCCATTAGTTTGGTGTGAGAGGCCTGGGAATGATGCCCGTTCTTTATTTGCTTTGTCGCAGCTCTATAAGAAACGTAGCCTTTTTATTTTGCAAATTTCTGTTGTAGGTTTTTCAGGGCTGGTTCAGATTTGACCAGCAGCACCTTGTTTACAAAGATACTGCAAGAAATTTTGTGCATCCTCTTCTATCCATGTCATATCGAGGCTCACATGAGCACGGCGTGCTTCCAATCACCTCAGGTCGCGTCGCTTTGCATTGAATCAAGTCATGTCACATCAGTGATACCACTATCAGTACTTATTTCTGATAGAAAATTCAGCATAGATTTAGACAGCAAATAGCTCAACCACAATAAATGCATATAATGAGCAGACTAAGTATCTGTGAGAACCAGATATTTTAAGTGCCTCTGTCAAGTCGGTGCTTTCAGATATTTCAATGTCCTTGTCTCTACACTGTATGCTGTACATAAATTTCTGATACATGTGCATATACTAAAATGTCTGTCTGAGCAGCCTATTTGGAACTCTTACCATCTACAACCATTTGCAAATATAGACCTGTGCAGTTTTGAAATAAGCAGACAGTGTTGGATGAGTCTGAATATTATAACTACACTGTACACTTTGTAAGTTGATCATATCACAACATATCACAAAATCTAAATGCTGACAGATTTAATTTTTTTTCATAATTTGGGATTTGCCTGCTGGGCGTGTTTTCAAATAGTTATGCATGATTAGGCTCTATGACAGCTATTTTATTAGACATTTTACCCTGATGTTCATTTACAAAAGTTAAATGTTGTAATTAACCTATTATGTCAACAAAAAAGGAGGAAGGGAGGGAGGGAGGGAGGGAGGGAGGGATGGATGGATGAAGGGCAAGATTAACATTAAAAGAAAAAATCTAACTGATAAGTACAAAACCAGATGGAGTTTCCAAAATACTTGCTCATAGCACCTCTTTGGATGAAATTAACATATTTTGGTTTATGTTACCTGTGTATTCTCTCTTGACTTGCTTGGGATTTGCATGTTCACAGGGTTTTTCAAAATTTGATTTACTTTTACTTAAAATCCTAGAAGTAAATTAAATTGATGGAGCTCATGCACCCACAATTCTATATAAGTGCTAAGTGGTGATCTGGATTATTATGATCGTTTGTTTGGTACTTATTGCTGTGGTATCTAGGTGCTTTCCCAGGATTCCATTGAAGCAGTCTTTCCAGTGTCTTCCTTTAAAATCCTTCAGGCACCATGAGCTATCAGGGAGCTATCAACTGATACTAGGTATAGATATATCTGCATTGAAAAGAATTAGGAATTTAAGCATTAAAACTATGTATGAAACAGTCTTTTTCCTTAAGGTCCGGTGATTACCACCCATAATCTGTCTCATGAGCCACTGAGAGAAAATGGGAATAAATCCCATTATATTTTAACCTCATCAGTAATTCTCTCATCAGCTAAACACAATAAAATTTAGATAGATTCCTGTCTAAAAATTCCTACAAAAGCACATGCCATGCTGATAAAAATTTCATTTCTGTGAATAAAATTTTCACTCCTTGTGAGTAGAAAGGAAAAATGTCATGTGTTTCTGACTGAGCCATTGCTAAATTCTTCTCAAGTGTTAGAGATATTTGTTTTCCCTTGAAAAGCATTGGTTTAAGCAAATAATCTCAGCAGCTAATCTAGTAGTGTGATGCTCCCTACAGAAGAGTTTGCCAGAGAACATCAGAGACTGAGGATCTGTTGGTCCCTAATCAAATGTAATACTTTTCTACACTAATTCCATCTCTAGGAGATACCCAGAAATGTGATTTTTAACAGTCTTCCTGAAAAACACTAATACTATTTTGTAAAATGCAGTTATACCTGAAGTTACCCTGCGACATGTCCTTCACATTCTCCATTGCTGCATTCAGACAGCAGCGTGTCTTTACCCAGCCTCCTCCACCAGTGCTCTGGAAAACACATGAGTTCTATACACTGGCACTGCATAAAGTGACTTTGCCTTTCAGGCTATGTGCCCTTTTTTTCATGTGATGCTCTGGCATCCTGAAACGTCCTGACTTTTCACTAGTAAAACTGTTTGGTTTTTTCTTTGTATTTGTTCACTGAATGATATTGTGATAAAACTGGCTCTTTGATTTCCAGACCAGGAGACTGAAAGTTCAGTAGGGCATGACTTTTACAAAGAAAAGTAAAATTACTGTGTAGGTTATCAAATCTTGTATTCAACAATAGATGAGTGCTTGATCAGTTTCGCACAGCAAGTTCAATACTTAGTTAGTTTTCAGAATAAAGAGGAAGATGGTATTATTCCAAAAGAAAAATGTATTTATGGCTCTCAAGAAAGCTACTTGCAGCATTGATTCTAACATCCTTTTCTTCAAATTGTTTTTTTTGAAGACTATGTCTTAACCATAGAAACCCTCACTTTGCATGGTACAGCTTTAGGATCTTGTAAGTAGTGCCTCTTTCATCCACCAGAATTTCTCAGGTTAGTTTTAGTTGTGTGAATTCTAACTCTAGTTGTGTGCTGCTCTGGACTGTCTTCCACTTTTATTGACAAAGTAGACAATTTTCACATGCTTTGCCTTTAAAAGCTCAGAATTTGGGAATTCAGAAAAATGTACTAAACCTGCTCAGTTATTGAAGATCCTTCCTCATAAAATTTGTTTCCTCATATAATCATGTCATTAGCAAAGGCATCATTGAGAGGGCTGGCCTGTCACTTTAAACAAAGATTACTGTTAGAGAAGAGATTTGGGCACCAAATATCTCAGCTTTCCAAATTAAATCATTATTTAAATACAGAAACAAAATGCAAAGAGCCCTTTGTGGGATTTTTCACAATATATTTCCAATATTTCCAACGCGTATTCTTTGGGATCCAACCTTCACTGAGAAATTGCATAAACCTCTCAAGTTAGAGATCTTATTTTTTAAATAAAAGGAAGATTCAATGTGTTATCTTGGTGTCCAGACATAATGAAATGAGATGTATTTTTTCATCTCCAGTTTGCACACAATATAAAAGGGGTCAATTGAATAGAGTGTAACTTGCAGTCAACAGCTCCCCAGCGCACTCAAAGAAAAATGCATCCTCTCATTTTTAATCAGACTTATGAATAGATAGGGGTGGTTTCATAAGCACTTTGGAGTCTCTTACCCTGTGATTTGGCCCGTTCCCTGTATTTTTTCCTGGAACATGGTACTATGCAGGGTACCTATGCATATCATAGCCTCTGCCATCATTTTTAATAAGTAGCTTATCTCTGTAATGCAACTAAAAGCAATCCTGAGTGTCTCCAGGGTTTGTTGTAATTAAATTTTATTGTTGTGTTTGAAAATGTACATTTTCTGCAAACTGGTGCAAGAAAAATGGAAAAGAGATTCTAGAATGTGATAGTCTCGTTTTTAGAAAGTTTTAACCCTTTGCAGTTTCCAGATTCAAAAGCTTATTTATGCTTCCCAAGGAGCTGTTTTCTTGCATGCCTCTTAAGCCCTGAATATAGCAGCTAGTGTAGTTTATTAGTTTATTATTTTTACTGATGTTGTGTAACTGTCCAAAGTTTATAATTTATACTTGCAGTCAGATGCTGTAGGATCAGAGGCTCAGTAATTTGCACATTCATAATAAGATTGTAGAAGACCTTTTCTGAAAGCCTTACACTCTTGCCCCTTTCTTCTCCAAGTATTTACAGCTATGAGGGAATTTCAAGTTCCAGTGCTGCCAATGAAGTGCTGTGAAAAAAAAAAAAAAAAAAACAGAAGGGTATGCAAACTTCTGATTGGGGCAATAACGAAATGCTACTGTTTTGAGCAGAAAACCAACCAGTTTACTTATATTGTTCTTTGGAATTACCCAAATCACTGAAGAGTGTATCATGCCTTTGCACCCACACCTTTGTGCAGTCAGGGGAATTTCTTGCAGTCTGCATCCAGTGGCTGAGGTTCACTTTGGTTATTGTACTGACCTCAGTTCTCTTCACAGCTCAGCTCATCAGGATTGCTAATCAGGCATGCATTGCAGTTTTCCCCTTTTGTGTTTTATTCCTACTTGATTTTCTTGCCATGGGGTGCTGTGAATAGCTTTTAGAGATTCATGTAACAATTTTTTCCAAATCAAAATACTTCCTCCAAACAATGTCATCTTTTCTGTCTGGCATTGCTACTAATCTTTATTTAGTTATTTACTTTGCAATTTCTAGAGGGATTGGATGTGCTCAAGGCACCCCTTTAAGCAACACTTTATATCAAGGTTGCATTTATAAATACTTCATGAGAGGCTAATGAATGATTAATAGATGTTTTAATGTATGACCAATCAATTGTAGATTTTGCAATGTCCAACAGACAAGTAGGTTTCTTATAAGCATAGATTATAACCATATCTGACATCTTCTATTGATGGGCTTCTAAATGTCTATAACAAACACACTACTCATATCTGTAACATGCTTAAAACAGCTACTAATCACTGATTAATTTTTTATAACCTATTTTGAATCAGAGCTTGTCTATGGAGTGTATCCCTTACTGCTGCTTATGGCTCTCCATTTCTAAAAGATTGATAGTTTACTCATCATCTAAGGACTTAGAACTCCTACTAATTTCAGGTCAAACATAAAGCTTTTCTGAGCTAGCTCTAGCATTTTCATTTCGGTCTAAGAAAAACTGTCCCTCAACTGTTTTTGTCCCTCAGATTTCTGCTCTACCCTGCTAATGTGTATTTTACAAGTACTGCTATAATGCAATGATTCTTACGAGGCAAAGCCACTCTAAAATGTGTTTTCAGCCTCTTGAACTCAGTTTGATTGCCCTCAAGACAGCTGTCCAAGTAATGATGGTTCTCAATACCATTTTTTTTTACTGCCATCCCTGTGTG
This sequence comes from Oenanthe melanoleuca, assembly GCF_029582105.1. Lineage (NCBI taxonomy): Eukaryota > Metazoa > Chordata > Aves > Passeriformes > Muscicapidae > Oenanthe > Oenanthe melanoleuca. Next base: position 95,623,299 of record NC_079335.1, read on the forward strand.
CTTAGTTCAAAGTTTGTCCTTTCTCAGAAAAGGATAAGAAAATAGAAACTTTACAATAATCCAGTGGAAAAGCTATGTCCAAGACAACTTTTGATTCTGACAAATGAACACACATTTCATATGCTTGATAAGCACAGGAGTTGATAGGAGTGCTCCTCTGTGGGATTCCCCTAGTCTCCTAAGGTGAAAGCCATGACCATGCTCTGTTCTTTCTATGGAGCATTCAGGTAGAATTGACTAAAGCAGGCAATACAAATTATTTCCTGAAAATTTATGAGTCCTGGAACTAATCATTCACATTTGAGAAGCAGCATGTTGCTTGGTATTGTATTTTGCAAATGAATTTTGAATTTTTAGTAGACATCTACTGCCCTGACTTAGAAGGTTGAGTCTTATATTGTGATTTATCTAGATAGTGAGACCAATTATTTAATGATAAAAATTAAAAGGATTTGCAGATTTTTCTTGGGTTTAGGGTCATCAGTAAAATAGTTTCTGTTCTCAATATCCCCAAGTAAACATTCCACTCCCAGTCAAATCAACTGCTAATCTTTCACTGATAGCTCTTTACAGCAGTACTAGTGGCATTAGCAATTGAACCTAAAGAAACACATCAAGCACAACTCGATTGAAAAAAAAAAAAAAAAAAAAAAAAGGAGAGAGAATATAGGGTTAAAATAAGGGAATCTTTTCTTCAACATCAGCATGGAATTTCCTTTTTAAAAACTATTAATTTTCAAAGCCCCAGAAGTAAGAACCTCTCAAACTTGAGCTCTTGGAGCAGACAATTTTTTACGCACTATTTGGTGGGTAAAAAACATTAAAATAACATAAACCTTACTCTGCCTTCACATTTATATTATCCAGTTAGCATTATATGTTTATCATGGGTCTTATCACGATATTTCATTTCCTTTTTTTCCAGCTGGTTAATAATCCACTAGCAAGTCAAGCAGCAGCAGCTGCAGCAGCAGCAGCCATGGGCTCCATAGCAAACTCCCAAGCCTTTGGAAACGCCCTCTCCGGTCTTCAGGGGGTCACAGGCCAGCTCGTCACTAATGCACAGGGACAGGTGAGTGGAAGATGGAGCAAACAGTGAATTCTGATGGCAGGCTGATCTCGGGACAAAAATGAGTTCCGCCTGTATGACAGCAATTTAAAAGTGCACATGTTGAAGATAAATAAATATTGATTTGCCAGACAAGGTAAGAAAGTGAAAGAAAGTCTGAGAAACAGGGGGAAGTTAGGCACTCTTAAGAGTGTTTTTAAGCTAGAAGAGGCTAAGGATTTATTTTATTTTGTTTCAGCCCTTTAAAAATATTGCAGTAGTGCAATACCATGGTATTTTAAAAGTCCAGCAACTCTGTGATTTTTAACAAACATACCATCTGTCTTCTTCCACTTAAATATGCCTAATAACAAACACCTTTACTGAAGTGGTACTGGGCTTTACTTTTTTCCATTTCTGTGGCATTTCTGTATTACATCATTTCTTAAAAGGCTTGAAATGTTTCTACTTAAGGAAAATAAACTGTAATGAAGTATCAGGGATGGATTTATCTGAGTGACTTACTCATTTGTTTATTAACTATGTTAAGCAATTTGCAATGAAGATGCCAGCCGGTAAATGAAAGTTTGGAAGATTATTTTGATTCAAAGAAAAATTTCCAAATAGGAACTTGAACATTGTTTAAGAGTTAGTGTGTCTAAGAGAGAGATTGTGCATTACCTACATTTTGGAGCTGTTTATTTGTTCAAACTCTTTCAGTTTAAGTCTTTGTAAGATGCAAAAAGATATGCATCTGGATCCATATATATTAAAATAATTCCTTTGATACAGCATATTTAAGTGGTTTTTTGATTGTGATCACTTTCATTCTTTATTACATTTACTAGGATTAAAATTAATGTCTTGTTTATCTGCAACAAATCTGTCAATATATAACTGGTAACTGAGTAATTTGAATGTCATTATTCTAAATTCTACAAATTGGGCACCCAGTGATACCCACAGTGTTTATGTGGATGTTAGACCCTGAAAAACATTTATTGAAATGATGCAGCTTGGCTGATATGTGAATCTAAAGTTTAGTTTCTACTCTTATATTTACTAGTGAGGAGAAAAAGAAGGAAAAAAAAAAGGAAGAACTGCTTTCCTCCTGGTAATTTTTTAGTTAATTGGAACAAGAGTGAGGTTTTTTATTTTGGCCCATAAAAAAATAAAAGTCAACACTTTATAGGACCCCCTTGGATTTTTTTTTTTAACAAGACACATAAACAAAGATGCTTCCTGAGCTTCACTATCACCATCCAAGTCCCAGGAAAAAAAAATGCTGACCTTGTTATATTTACTGGGTGGGTGCAGAATTGTTCCATCACTACCCCGAGGGTTGAACGATGGAGCTTGTCAAAGTGAGGCCTTATCTAATGAATCATCTTATCGCAGGTGCACACCACACATATTAAAGGAGGATTGTATGAACAATGTGCCCTCTACAATAACCTTTCAATGTCTACTTTAACCCTTGTTTCAATCCCTTTTCATCAAAGGATCATTTTATGCAGCCAGCTTTAAATGGAGGCTCTCAAAAGCCTATTAAGATTTCTGGAGGGATGGGGTATTGGTTTGGGAGAAAAGTTGGTTATAATACCTATAACTCATAGTCAGATCAGCTCCAACCTAGAAGCCTGCTTGTTTCTGTCTCCTCTGTGCTCCAGAAATGGTTCACAGTCACCACTCACATATGAGGCACTTGGCACCAAAGATGTTCATTGTAAGAGCTGAAGTTATGAATGTAGACTAATTTTTTATAGCTTTTCCTTTACATGTTCTCCACAGAAAACATAATCTATCAGTGACCATTCATTGTATCCTTAAAAAAATACTACTAAGAAGATATCACTGAATGAAAGTCTCACTCAGGTTGAGTCTTGTTTATTCCAGGTGTAATGTAAAGTCAAATAATTCCACAGGTTGTAGAGAAAGAGAAAGGAAAGGAAGAATCCTCCCAATTGTTGAAATTAAATTACAGTCCCTAGCTATCTGCCTAGGTCTTTTAAGTAAGGGTTGTCTTTTTGCTACTTGCTTTTGCAAATGTTCCTTTGTTTATAATCAGTACTGCAGACCTTGCCACAATATAGATAAATACTGATAATAAGTGTGTAACAGAACACACAGATTGATAATATTCAGCATAACTCATATTACTTAGAGACTACTTCTCAGGCTGCCCTAAAACAGGACTAATCAGTATAATTTATTGGCATTCCAGAAATTAAATTACTTCTCCTTCAAATTAATAGAATTATAGTACCTAACCAAGAACTACAAGATATTACTTCAAAATTGGGAGTATAAGCAAATAGTAATTTGAAATGATCCATTTCTGAATAATCTGCTTGGAGTCACTAAAGAGCCATATTTGCACCATATGTTAAGAATCTACCCTTTGAAAATTGCCCCTTTCAAGGAATCACAAGTGTGATACCCAAAACTCACTCCTGAAAATATAAAGCTGGATGAGTTACTAGAATGTTGGTACGTGCAATCTTTGTAATTACACACTGTTTCTGTTACAGAAATTCAGGGCTTGTGAATGTCCATCTGTCTAGCTAAATATATGGTGATCAGTAATCCCTGGAGACATTAAGCTCTAGGTCAAATCCAAGATCCTATGGCAAATTTAAGGGAAATGATCCTTTAAATGACATATGGCATGGCCTTAATTCCCAATAGTCTAGGAGTTCTTACAATTGCAGTAACAAAATCATATATATTAACAACATTTTGTGTTACATATTTGTTATTTATTTAATTATTGAATTCACAGTTATGGTATGTTTATTTATTTTTCTTCTTTTGCTTTGGATGGCAGTATGAACTGTAATACCAGAGCTTCCTAAGACCAAGCCAAGAGATCTAATCCATTGAAACAATATGATTAGATCACTTGATTAATTTGATATAGTACAGGTAGAGGACTCTAAATCAAATTTTCATTTTCAGAAGCATATTATGAAGAGCTATTGGCCCATGTAACACTGCTTGCATTCTGTTTGCCCTCAGCACTTTCCAGGAAGTGTTTGCAGCACTGGGCTTTCATATCTTAAATTTAAAGGCCAGGGCAGCAGGTTTGCCAGATTGCACCCTGTCAGTAGATTTCAAAGAGAGACTGTCTACCTATTCAGCTTCAGCCTGCCCTTACAGTAGGACCCTAGTGCCATTGCTGCCCTTGGATTCTGCAGAGGTTTAATAACCAAATATATGTCTTTTTTTATGCTGGTTCTGCAAATGAAAGAAAAAAAACAGGAGTTTTGTTTTTTTATTTTTTTTATTAAGTATGTGAAATGTGTGCTTTGGCTGTTGTCATAATATTTGTAAGGAAACGAGTCACAGAAATATGAAAGCAAGGTTGATGGATATGGTTTGTTAATTATCATCAGCTGCATTCAAATATGTCTCTTGACTTCAGCAGGATCAAATACATTTTAACTGTGGGTACTGAGTAAGTTTAGTTTCTCTTTTGGAAAGACGGGAGTTGTCTAACAGGAGAAAAATACTGCTAAATTCATCAGTTGCAAAATAACATTTTACCATAAAAGAAAAGAGTAGCATAAGAGTTGACATGATGAACTGCCTTATGGATAAAGAGGGCAAGGTTTCCTGGGAGATTAAAAGGAAATTCTAAGTATGTATGGTGTAATCGTATTGTCCACACTTTAATTGAACAGCGAATTAACTTGGATTGTTTCAGTCTAAATCTAAGAATGCCCCTGAAGGAACTCAGGCTTCATTGTGCCCATGCCTTGCTCTTTAGATAAGAAAACCTTCTGTATAAGAAAAATGTTAAGCACAGGTCCACCCTGGTACTTAACAAAAAAATAACTATTTTTTGAGTGTTGTAGTCCACAAGTAGCTCAGGAAACTAAATAGAGAGAGAGGCATTGTTGATCCAATTAGATAATAGGAGTGCTTTGGTTCTCATTATTCTGATGAGAGGGTACACATTTGCTCTTTGAGCTTCTTGATGGTAAACGGTGCTAATGAGGCCTGATGGATTCCCTGCTCCTAACAAGGCTCTCAGCAGTGGGAGTGATTACAATGGAGATAGATTTGATGGGATGCGCTCCCTTTTGTAGTGTCTCAGCTGCTGACACTCTGCGACATAATCAGGTCACAGAGCCGGTCACAGCCATCAGCAAAAGCCATAGCTCTATTCCTCATTATTAAAGTGCATTATTCAGTTCCAGGCCTTCACAATTCTGCCAAGGGCCTTTTTTTCTTCCCCTTTTTTTGTTAAGCATCAGTTCTCAAATACAAGAGTTAATAAAATCATCAGCTAAAGAACTAGTAAATTAAAGAAATGGAAATAAAGTGCTCCCTTTCAAATTCATTGAAGGATCACAATTAAATAAGCAGGGAATTTCTCATCACCACACTCTGTACAGTACAATGTAATATGTCATGTGCAATAACAACAGGGATAGGATTTTAAAAAATAACATTGTCCTCGTTGTGGACTGGATTGGAAAGTGCTAAAGTATCTTTTATGGTAAAGGAAATTTCTGTCTTCCCAACTATTACATGTCTTCATGTAGGTACTGTTATTTTCACTGTTTTCTGTAACTACTTTTTTTTTTCTGAAGTGAGAACAGTTATTTGCAAACTAAGTTTATGATTCTAAGCAGAGTAGCTGCCTTGTCTTAGCTTAGATGGCCAAGGCCACAACCTGGAAAATATGCAATAGACCACAATACTAGGACCTCTTTGTTCCATAGACAAGGCCATTACCTTCTTTTGGGGGGTGAAGTAATTATAAAATGGTGTGGAAAAAGGTGTTTGTAGCATTTTCTTTCTATTCTGATGATGTTCCTGAGGGGCTATGCCCATTCCAAAAGAAAATATTCTTTAAAAATCTAAGGCGCATTCTAATATAGTTTAGTTAAACAAGTGGCAAAAAAATTAGTGGAAAGCCTGAATTTGTTAGTTACGTATTTAGTTAGTTATTAACTTTTTGTTCCAGTTTTGTTTCAGCTAAATAGAAATAAGATATTCCAATACTGAAAAGTATACCTTTACAAGGATTTAGACCATTTCTGTTAAATCCCTGTAGTATGTATTAAGTGACAATAGTACAATTTTGTGCATAGATACAACCCAAGAGACTAATACGTTGGGTGGGATTTTTCTAGTTGTTGCTTTTTTTTTTTTTGGTGGGGGGGAGTGGTGGTTCTGTTGCTTTTCAACCCTAGCCAAGAAAATTGGTGGCTACCACTGGGACAGCAATTTGTGACTCCTCATACACTTAAAAGAAGTATGTTGATTGTTAGGGGGGTTTTTTTGTTGTTGTTTGGCGGTTTTTTATAATTCTCCCAGAAGTTCTAGGAGGCTCAAAGTCCTGGAATGTATAAGAATCTTAGAGTACTACTGAATATGTGCAATTCACGCTGCTCTTCAGGTGTTCAATGTCCATTAGCCTTATCTCTTAACCTTCTTTTCTCTTTCTTGTTATCTCTTCCAGCTATGAAGCTTTAATACATGGTAACCACTAATATTTTAGCTTTCACAATATCCAAACATTCACAGAATTTTTACTAATTATTGTTTAAGTAGTGACTGCTGACAGTATCTTCCTAGGGCTGAGACCTACAGAAATCTGAGTTGGTGGTGTCAGAATGGCATATATTAAGGGTATTTCATTAGAAGCCTGAGGAATTAAGAGACACATTTTGAGGGAGATGGTAGAGGGGGGGATTGTAAGCCTAATAATACTAGAGTTTAAGAACATTCCTTGGGAAACTCGTTACCAGGAGAATCTGTTTTGGCAGACCTTCAGATTATTTCTGCTGGGTGGAGTCTGACTCTCTATTTTTCCCCTCAAAGTTTCACTGTTCTGCATACATGTGGTTTTGCCATTTACAGGAAAAAAAATAAAAAGAGAAAAGGTCAGTTGTAAGGGAAGATTTTTTTCTTTTTCTATTGGTTTCCCTCCCCACAGCTATACATGGAGGAGAGTGTTTGTTTAATTACCTCCCATGTGAATTTGAATCAAAAGACAAATAATTCTTTTAACATATTTTTGCTGACTGAGTCTTTATTTTGCTGTAGTATTTCTCTAATATCAGTTATGTCCACAGCGGCATAAACGTAAAAATGCCTGGACCAAGCTCTCCAGTCATGCAAATTGATAGTTTCATGAGGTGGAAATGGACTGAGGCAGAGTGAGTCTAACTTAAACCAAGATCTGACTAGTCTTTTTTGTCTATTTTAGCCAGTGATCACTGAAAAATTTAAAGGATAATTGTGTAATGAAACTTCTGTCACGCTTGGAAATGTTCTACATCTATCCAGAAGAGCCACTGAAATTTCTTTCATCTAACTTGCAACAAATCTTACTTTTGGTACTAAAATTCACACTTCAGATTGTAGCCTCTTGCCTGGATTTCTGCCTAAGGTACTGTGTCTTGGACATAGATCTTTTCAGAGGTGCCCAAGTCTTATTTTCAAAAGCAACTTTCATACCTGTAAAAGCCTGAGTTTCCTTCAATCAGAGTTACGAGTCTGAGTGCTCGAAGGCATGTCTATGCACTGTAACAGAGCATTGCAAGCAAATTGCCAGAGACAGTTCATTTATATGTGCATGTCTCAGTGCTGGACTAGCACAGATTGAAGGAGCCAAAACTCTCAGTAGTGTGTTGTTACGGCTGGACTAATTAATTCTGCTTCTCAACAAGGTGACACAGGAGCTAGTTCATTAGTTATTAGCTCTGGGGTCTTGCTAACACACTGCATTATGTGGAGTAAATATACTTTGAAGAGACCCTTAAAAGCCTGAAGCATTTAGGCACCTTTGAAAATGTTGCTGTTCTACATTAATTATTTCAAGTCAGAAGTACTGGACATAACTGTCCTTTTGTCATTGCCTTCTTAATTACTTTTGCATGGAGGAGAAAACCAAACTTACTACTAGTTCAACCTTAATACCATTTTCATGAGAGCTAACCAATAAAAAAAGAAGAACCTACCATTCCTATAATCTGTTCATCTTAGCATCATGAGGTGGTTATAAGCATGAAAAATTTTCCTTGTTATCACCAGTGACATACATCACAGTCAATGAAATCTTTCTGCTCTACAGAGGTTCTTACACTACTCTCCTTATCATCATATCTTATCACATTCTAGTAAAGCATTAAGAAACATGACTAGTGATAGTCACAAATTGGTCTTCCTCTCAGCACAAGCTTGCAGAATAGTGCATTGCATGTTTGATAAGGGCATTTGGCTTTGTCTGTCTTTGTTAGGATTTTTTTTTGTTTGACTTTAAAGTTTTGGTTTTGTTTGGATTTAAAAATCTTTATGAAGGGATTTCTTAGAGATTCATATTGCTTATATTTGCATCAGAGAAAGGCAGACAACGAGTAATGTATTAGCTTTTCCAGCAGAATGTGGTGAACCCAAAGATAATAAACACAGGAATGTTCCTCAGTTCCTGCTGGAATACATTCCAAGTCCTTGGCCTTCCCCTTAGAGCAAACTTTGCTGTGCACAGAGAAGGTTTGACTTTTGTTATCCTGGAAGACTGAATTTGGCAATTACAGATTTCATCCATGAGCTTTAGCTAGCCATTTAGATTCCTGGTGAAGCAGACCACAGAACTTGAAGGCAAAGACAGAGGTTTTCCTAAGTACATTGAAAACTCTCCAAGATGACATAAGCAAAGCAGTGGACAGAGTTGACGCAAGCAGGTGGTACCAAGAAAAGGGCTTTCTATGTTACTGGTGTTTCCCAAACAGTGGAAGTGCTCAGGAATATTGCATCACTTCAGGAGTTGACAAAGTTGAGAAAAATTTGAGGCCACATCGTTGTCTGAACAGAGATTATGGAAATCCTCCTGTATGAGACTGGCACCAGAGTGGAATCTAAGATATTCTTAAGTTTGGACTTCTTCTTATGAGGGAATGCTCTGCAGGGTGGATTAAAGAGAGACAGTAGGAATGCAGAGGCAATAGTGGACCAAATCTGAGAGTCTGTGTTATCTTTCTAAATGTGCCTCATCATTTCTGAAAACCTTAGATCATAGTTCTTTGTTTAACATGGTGCTTAGTCTTATTTAGATTTTATCGAACTAGATAGATAGATAGATAGATAGATAGAAATAGATTTTATCTATCTTAGTCTATTTACTTAGTAGACTAAGTATTTAGACTATAGACTATTTACTATTTATTTAATTTTTCTAACTTATCCTGTATATAGTATATTCTTTATCCTTGTGTCAGAATTTTACAATCTTCGCAATTGGCATTGATAATCAGAATAAACTAAACCAAAAGTGCTTGTTTGGGCAAAGGGGAAAGGAAGCCAAATCACTCTGCCAAAAGTGCAATTTAATGCAAAATGCTGAATATTTTTGGTCCTTGATTCACTGATAGAGCACTCCTGCTCTTTTGGTGAGGTTTGGAATTTCTTAAAAGTTACATGTCTTCATGCATAAATGAAAGCCATTGTCTTTCTTATTGTGCTGCAGTCTTGACATTTGTATGAGTATGTCTCAGAGATACAGGTGAGGAAAGATTTGGTGCTCCCATGTTTGCTGTGCAATCAGTATTTGTTTGAAATCTGAAGGGATGAGAAGCCCAGATATTTTACCAATATCTTCTGAAGAATTTGAAAGTGAAGAAATATGTCTTCCCCAAGCAGTATTCACATAACGAGGAGAGTATTGCAGAAATACTTTGGTAGTAAGCCAACCACTGAAAAATATTAATGCAACATTGATAGTAATAACCAGCCAGATGCAGACCCATAACTTCTGCATGCAGATCCACAAGCTTCCAAACAGCACAATGAATTGGAACTGTCCTGTAAGAGGAAGTATTCTCTGTCTTCTGATTTGCATCTAGATTATTGCAAAAAATTGTACTATGCCTTCTTCTATGTGTTGATCTGTGAACAGTGACAGGGAAAGTTCAAGCAGGGAAAAAAAAAATCACCTAACCATGCATGGACAGTCATTCTATCTTTCCCAAAGAATATCTCAGTTTGTCATTTTTTTTCAGATGTTGACAGTGGTAGGCCTCAGTGTGTATGTATGCAAATAGCTCAGATATCAAAAGGAAAAAAAAGGACTTTGAAATATCTATGCCAAAATATTAAATATATATGATTTTTAAAGTACCTTTTTCACTTAAACTTCCTTCTTTGCACATTAATTAAATATTATCTCTAGGATAAGTATCTCTCATAGAAGACTAATGTATTATTGTCACATAATAATGGAAGAGAATGACAGAATCTCTTTCCTTAAGCGCAAAGAAGGATTTATTAATATAAAGAAAACACTCATAGCCCTTGAGCAACTCTGTTTCTGCTTCATAGAGAACCTTTGCCAGACTCCCCTCATGTCTAGCTTCATGCTAGAGATTCAAGGAAGCAATACATATATCCTGCCAGTTTAAAAATCAATCCTCTTTTCAGGGGTAATTTAATATCAAGACATGATGTACCCAATATCCAAATATACATTCATTTTCATGTTTGACGCATCAAATGCTCTGACATAGCCAAGTTTCAAAATAAATGGTTTGTTTTAGAGGTTGGATATGTCATATTAGCATTCACCCAGCAGATAGAGAGATAGATCAGAGAGTGATCAGGACATCAGGGAGACAGTTTAGAGAGAGATGAGAGAGGCCAGGCACACCTTGTAATGTTAAAAAAAGCTAGCTAGCTAGCAAGAAAGAAATTGTATAAATAGGTCACTGCAGCCCAGCTGAAAAGAAGTTTAATTTAAACTTGTTAGTCATCATCTCCAGAGGCCTAATCCACTCCCTTCTTTGAGGGCTGTTCATTTGGCTATGTCTTATTTGATAGCACAAATAGACAGACTCAAAGAAAAAACATCATATCAGACTCAATCGGTATACTACCTTGAAGGGGGAATCAGCACCACTTGCCATGCTGAAATTTCCTTCTTTCCTTCTCAGTTCTGCTTATTAGCCTTAATTTCTTCTCATTTGTTCTGGTTTGGCTCTCCTGGCTTCTTCCATAAATGAAGCATAAACCCATGTGGACACAAGAGTATGGATGAACAGGTGTCTGGTGCCAATATCAGTGACACATTCTCAGACACCCCAAGGAATTCAGCTTTCTGGTTTCCATTCTGCTTCCCCTGTCTCTACCATTTTCTTTTTCCGACAATAGTTTTTTGCCTTACTGTGTATCTGGGATTCAGTTAGTTAAACATGGGTCTTTAGTGCCATTTCAAACGTGCCACAATACTTCTTTAGGCATCCCATGGCCAATCCAGAAAAGTGTTCTTCCCTCTGTGTCTTACTGCCATATTCTGACAAAATCCTAAAACATTTCAGATAGAGCAGATATCAACATTCTTTTCAACTGAATTGCTTCCACTTATGTGAACATATACATGTGTGTGTATACAGATACTCAGGTGAATGTATGCTTACCTGGAAATTTGTGCTCATCTCCTCAAAAGCGACACAAATACCCAGAAGGAAATGAGATTATAAATATTTTAATTGCCCCTGGAGTCATGCTTCCGTCTTTGGGGTCATTTGATTTTTTATTTTGGTGACATGAAAATAAACTAATCCTTCTCATCTTGGCATGGAAGATGATGTGCTGCTCTGCTTTAGCTCAGATCCCTCAAGTGTAATTTTAGATGTGTGTAATCATGACTGTACACAGGCCATACTTGTCTGCATTCTAATAATTTAATCCATGTATTAACATATAAGGAACAAAACTAGGTCTGTAGTTTTTTAGGGGTTTGATTTCCCACAAAAATGTAAGTACTCTTGAATGACTGTAAAGTGAGAGTTAGAAGATATTTCGTGTTAACACTGCCCTTTCACTACTAGCAGGTGCTACATAGACTGGTATTATTGATAGCTCTGCATAAGAGCTCAGACTGAAGTAATTAGAAGTTCAATAAAATTGAGGTTTGTTAGTAGAATCGCGGGGAAAATATTTCCCAACATACACCCACAGGATGGCATAGTCTGTGTGCTTCCTGATGCCTATTATGTTGATGAACATCACCTCCCCAGACCCCTCCAAAATGCTGGGAGGTGGCTTCCATTTTTAAGTATTTAAATCACATCTATTGGGATCTGCACTATAGATCTCTTCATTTTAATTGAACAGATATTGATGTATGGTTTTTGTATTTACAGTCTCTTAAAATTATTATTAGCAGCTACAGTGCACCCCTCTGTATGTTTAAATCTATATTTTGCACTCCTGGATAGTCTATTTCTACCCAGGAGAATGTCTCTCATTTCCCTGATGCACCAAAATGTCCCAGCTGGTGACCTATTGTTCAGGTACAGACACCTGTAGGAGACAGTCACCTATCTTTGGAGTCAAGTAGACACATGAATTTGAAAACAGTTTTTGTTTATGTTCATTGTTGAAACATACTCCTTTAGCTAAAGCAGAAAGTTTAAGAACCAATGCCCACAGAGGTTAGATTATCATGTAACTGATATTAGCAAAAAGCACCACATTCTCCTCTACCACATTTGAGAATTTTGCCACAACAGCCAAGACAAAAATCTGCCCAGAGACTGAGATTAAATATTTAATGACTGCCTAGAAAAAATAAGATTTTGAATTTAAAATTTTGTTCACAAAGGTCCAAAGTGAAAAAACCTAACTGATTCTCAGTTCACCAGATACAGAAAGGCATAGGAAACCCTAATTGTCGTCTGTGAAGTCTAAGAGCTTATTGAATATGCTCTGAAATTGCAATCACAAACTGTGTTTTTGTAAGAGTATGAGGGGAATCTTGGAAATTAGTACAAAACAAAATCTTGACAAGCTTTTGCCAACTTCTCAGGGTAGTTATGTAAAATCTTAATATTGGACTACTGACCTAAAAATAGTTAGTAGTATACAGAAGATTTTTCTGTTCAGATAGGTTCATGCTTCTGTATATACAATGATGGATACTTAGAGCTTTGCTTACATGGAAGTCCTTAACCAGCATTGTATTACACCCTGTATGTTGAAAACAAAATATCATAAGTAAATCTCCTACAACAAAAGACTTATTTTCTGAATACAAATAAAAATGCATATATTAAATATTACTAACTCAGGCTCAAATTAAGGAGCACTTAATGCAGCGAGTTGTACCCTTGGCTCCCTCTTGCCTTTTATTTCTCCTTAAAATCATATGCAGTGAAAAGAGGGAACAAACATGAATGATGCATTCCTGATTCACTAAATCACTGTGGTCTCTGGCAAGAGCTCAAATGTAAAAATGTTTAAATCGGCCTCAGACTACCAAACAAATGATGCAAAAGGAGACCTCAAAGAACACAGAGTGAGGGGAGATAAATGAGTACCATGTCAAGAAAGCAATTTCTCACTGAGTTTGCACAGAATGGAAATTTTACTTCCAAGAGATGGTTAGGGAATCTTTCTAATAAATCTTCAGTCCACAGTCATTGCTGTGTCTTTTTTTTTAAACTTACTTTTTAAGAGCTGTGTAAGTTATACCCTCCCCAGTGAAATGTGTCAAGATATTACCAGTCAAGTTGAAGGAATTTAAGTGAATCATCTCTATCTCTGTGTTTATATTTGTAATAGACAAGGATGGTCAAAAAGATTTCATTTTGTGCATGTGTTGAACATCTTTTCAACCAGTGAGGTCTTCTCAAAGCCTTGTCTTATTTTAATAGTTACTAAAGAAAGAAAAAATAAAGAAAATATGCGTCCCATTTCTGGAAAAAGGCTCTATGATTTTATTTTAATTTTAGGGATTTTTAAACAAATTATTTTACCCTCCTTTTATGTACACCTGAGATTCAGATGGTCAGTAAAAAGGCAACTTTTTTTCCAAATGACCTAGAAACTGTGGGTCAATTTTAGAGTTGACTACTCAGCAGAGTCTTACGTCTCTTTAGATCCTTGATTTGAATTCTTTTTCCCTATTTTAACCACATGAAAGGCAGCTTAGGCTGCATCCAATCTAAGCTAGCTGTTTAGTGTTTTCTGCCATCACTGAGACAAATAGACATCCTCAAAAAGTAAAACATAGGTCCAATCTAAGGCAGGCATTTTAAGCTTCAATGAATTATCTTGCAGGGATCTTTCACTCTACATTGAATAGAGAGAGTCATGAAGGACAGTCTACAACTGTATTTCTGCTGCTAGGTGTCTAACATTGCAACAATTCCATGTTTACAATATCACACTATAGTTATTTTTAATGATACTTAAGTCATTTTGGTAATGCTATCCTTAAGTTCACCATTGCTGTCACAGTAGTTCTAACTCAGGTCCTGGAAGCATCTGAGGATGGACATGCAGGACTTAGTACTGACTGTCTTATTTTTTTAATGACTCTAGAGGAATTCTTCATTTTTTAATGTGAAAATTGTGCTCCTGTTTTGATTGGCTCCTTTGTGTTTCCCAAATAAATTGAGACCAAGGCAATGGTATCTACCTGAATTATTTAAAGTGTATTTAACTTTACTGATACTTCAACTAAATGATGGTTTGCAATGTGAAGGGGAGGATCTTTCTGTTGAGTGTCTTTTCTTTCAAGTAAGATCAAGTATTCCATCTGCAGGATGATGTTATTTACAAATCAGTTATGCATATATGAAGACTTTACATCTTTGAGGTTCTCCTGGTTTAAAACAAGCCCTTTGAATCTGGAGAAGGGAGGAAGATGTCTCTCCTTTTGACAGATTGCTTTTTACATTTATCTGGTCATTTACCCTGCTGTTTTGGATAGAACAGAAAAGGGATACACTAAATCTTCAGATCACAGACCAATATAAATGTATTTCCAGCACAGCTCCAACCATCAGATGCCACAAATGCCGTGAAAAAGTCTCATCATGTAAGAATTTCTGTCCTAAAAAGTAACCTAAGCTACACCATCATAATTATTGCCAATTTTACCAAGTATTTGTTTTTACTCCTATATATTATATATGCTTAGAGGGGAGGCATATCTTTTAATTTGATGTCATTTGTTCAGAAATGCAACTTGAATGTCATTCATGGAATTCTCATTTGTTACCATCAGAGAGTGTTCCTTATTCGATATTGTGGATAAGGTCATTACCACCAAAGAAACTCCATAAGAAATAAGTGTCCTTTGTACCCAGGGCTTGACCCACTGCACTGCAATATCTTTTTAGGACTTGCACTGAGATTATGGGATACAATATAAGTTTTTCTCTACAGTGTCACTTTAATAGCAACTCAGAGAAAGAAGTTTCCACCTCTCCAGCCATTATTTTGCAAGACAGCTGTAGCATCTTGTCAATTAACTCTCTTAATTGGTTTCTGTTTCTTCTCTTACTATGACCTTTTGGCCTTGCCTGCTGCACAGCACTGTTTATTCAAAGCACTGGGTTTATATGAACTTTCTATCAAAATCATCCCCTTGGATGGGAAGATATGTGATAAGGAGTTTCAATACTTGCACCTTTTTTTCCTTTATCTCTTGTTGCTCACAGTAGAACCTGAATCATCATAAAGTTATGCACCATAAGTTTGTGTTTTGTATGATGAACTTCTTTAAGAGAAGAAAAAAAATACCAGACCACTCTCTATCTGACTGTATCTTTAAAAAAAGGAAAACAAACAAACAAAGAACACCAAGAACCCAAAAACCATGGTTATCATGGATAAGAACAAACTGTTCATCTCTTTAAAAAAAAAAAAAAAAAAAAAAAAAGGTGGTGCAAATTTTTAGGTATAAACTCATCAACATAATTCTAAAGCATTATGGTCTTCGTTGTAAGAATGAAAAATCCTGTGGTCTCCCCCTAAAGAACATTAAAAAAACATTACAGACAGGAAATTGAAAAAGTAATATATGTCTGAATGAATATGACAACTTTTTTCTGATAGAGCAGGTAGATAAATGTCACATACAAGTTTCAAAATACATTTAATTTTGCCACCACAATGGATATTCTCTTCATAAAATATATATGAATAAGGTTTGAATCATAAAACTTGACTGTGATAAACAAATCCATATTTGATAACTTTCTTATTTTCTTTCTTTCTTTTTTTTTTTTTGAGATGCTAATTCCTTTTCTGAGGTTATTTGTTGTTTACACATCTTTACATTTTCATTTCTGAATGAAGCAGTCTGGTTGACAAATCTTGTGCATGTTTAGCCTGGATAAACTTTTTCTTTTAATCCGAGAAACGGATTTTGGGTTTGGGTTTTTTTTTGTTTCATTTGGGGGAAGGATGGGATTTGTTTGTTTGCGTTTGTGTTTTTTGCTGTAGGGTGGTTTTTTGGTTTTTGGTTCTTTTGTTGTTGCTGTTGTGATTTGGTTTGGTTTGATTTGGTTTTTTTGCAAGGTGATGGCAGGGAGGGGGAAATGAGAGAAGAAGGAGAAGCTAGTAGACAGACACACCAACTCAACTATCATCACAGAACCAGAAAATATGTGGAGTTGGACAGGTCCCACAAATATTCACATTGTTTCAAGGGCAGTTAATATATTCAGTTCTATGTCAGAAAGAAGCACAATTCCTTGACTTTTTGAGATTTGAAAATCTGCAATTACCTGCAATTAAAATATTCCATATATGAATTATACTATTCATTTTCACTTCTCTCATCTCTGCATTCTTCTGCTGTAATTCCCATATGCCAGAAAAATCTTCTCCACTGTTGCTCCAAGATTAAACAAGTGCTTTTGGAGGTTTCATATTACTGAGTTGTTTTGTTGTTGTTTTTTTTTTTAAATGTATTACAAGAACATTAGTAACTACAATGTGCATTTTGACAATATGTAAAACTAAGTTTCATTTTGCTGTTGCATTTTTCTCTTGTTCACATCTGCTTTGTTCTCTTCATAGAAGATTCCACCATTTTTTGTTCTATTTAATATCTTGCTCTTTGGACTGTTAATAGGGAGGCTACTTCAATTATGGTAAAGCCTGAATGAAGGAAGCAACATCTGATGATCCTTACACTTTCATATGCAAAACATGTCTGTGGTTAGATTTGCTGGTTCTTTAAAGAACTGAGTATAGAACATTACTTCATGAGGAACTTTCTTGTGTCACTTCAATCTTTTCCACATTAAGGCATTACATACCAGGAGAGAGAGGTTGAATTAAGCTGGTGGACTTGGCAGTGTTAGGTTCATGGCTGGATTTGATGACATGAAAGTTTTTTTCCAGCCAGCATGATTCTGTGACTTTATGCTTTGGCAAAGTTGAGCTGTGTGAGTTCTCTGAATGATCCAGT
Source organism: Oenanthe melanoleuca (assembly GCF_029582105.1). Taxonomy (NCBI): domain Eukaryota; kingdom Metazoa; phylum Chordata; class Aves; order Passeriformes; family Muscicapidae; genus Oenanthe; species Oenanthe melanoleuca. The sequence continues at coordinate 95,640,566 of NC_079335.1, forward strand.
GGAGGAGCAACTGAGGTTCCTACAAGAGGGCTGTAGCTGTGCATGATGTCTTCTGAACTTGCTAAGGATCTCTTTATACAGTGCAAGTCATTGAGGTCCCCAGCTGCCACAGCTGCAAGAGCAATGTGGAAAACAATAGCTCTAGGGAAACATTTAAAGCAAACTGTAAGCATAAAAGGCAGTTCTAGAATATAAATGCATTTTTTTCCCAGATTTTGGTATTTGAAGTTTAAGTAGCACCCACTTTGTTCTTTCAGGAACCTGTAATCCAGCAAAAATTATCAGAAAGTGCAGCAGTAGCATCCCACTTGAAAGTCTTGATAGAGTGCATCATAGTCTTCAGTGATCTTAAACTAAGGAAATGTAAAATTATTATGTAATATAACAATTTAATTCTTTGATGACAAATAGGATTGTTGTTATTTATTGTCTACTGCACCCCCATAATCATGAATGGAATACATAATCACACTGGAACCTGTGTTAAAGTCTTACTCTAACATATGAAAAAAAAAAACAATGGCCTGCCCAAAATTACTGAAAATATAAGACAAATGACAACTGCACTGATGGAGAAGGGATTCTGGAAACAACTAATTTTCTGTCCTAACCCTTCCCTGTCTCCAGAGTAAAAAAAAATAAAGGAGCCCCTCACCTTTGGTGCCCTGTAGATCACAGTTGAAAAGGAAATCCTTTTAGGACTGTTACAGAGACAGCATGCAAGAACAGAAAACTGTCTGTGATGTACCTTCCACAGAACAGGCTCAGGGCTATGGGCTCTGCTGACAGCAGAAGGGAAATATAAAGTAGTTTGAATTCATACAAAAACACATAAACAAATTTCACTTTGCCTGTCTGTATCAGGAACATGTTGCTTCCACACAGCAGTGATGTAGGTGCTGAAGATGGGATTACCTCAGGGCACTGCTACTTTTAATAAGAAAATCATTTAACTCTTCCTTAAGCAGACCTATGGACCTGAATGAAACTGGTAATTAAGCTGCATGTTTTCCCCACACAGTCAGTCTCTTGCTATGTCTTCCCAAAATTTGAGAATAATTTAGTTAGATTTAACTGTAATTTTTAAATACATCTTGAATGTACAAAAATTAATTGGTAGCCCTGAGAAGGGGTCAAATGGCCAGTGGAAAGGGAGGAATGACTGAATGCTGGATATTCATCTCCACACCCACAGACAGCTACCCTCCTGAGTTAAATGCTATTGAATCAGAATGTTTTGTACTGAGAGAGGTGTTAAAATTAGTCACTCATGGTAAATACTAAGTATCTGTATTACATAATTTACTACTATAATTCCTATGGAGTGGTGCTTAAAGTGGATAAATTTATGCCAAGCTGTCTTAAAGCCAAGCTCTTCATGACTCTTAGGTAGCCTTACAAAAATTCCTAAAGACTTATAGGAGTATTGGCTGGGAGGTAAATAAATTTATATGAACATATTACAGGTGATTGAATGGAGGCCTGGAATTTAACAAACTTTTCAAAGGTGAACTGATTCACAGAGCAGTGTACTGAACTAGGGGCCAGAACAAATTTTGCAAGTAAGAAGGACTAAGGCCTGGCTTATATTAGGTTGGGAAATTTTCATGGGTATTAAAAAGAGCAATCAACTCTGTGATGAATGCAGGACAGAAGGAAGTTATATTTGATCTCAGGAACTATTTTTCTTCCTAGACATCCAGATCTAGAAACTTGAAGTCATAACTATTTTCCATTCAAGAATTTGCATGCAATCTATCAAAATTTTCCCACCTTCTTTCAGTGAAATGAATTTTTTCTCCTTGTCATCAACTCCCACAAAATTGTGGTGCATTATAGCAAAATTCTACTTTATGGGCTGGAATATTGGTTTCCACAGTGATACCCACCACAGTAGAGATATAATCCAGGATGGTTTGTTCCATCATAGTCATGCTGTGATAAGCATTGTGTCTTGTTCTCAGTAGTCAGAAAGTCCCTTGTGGAAGAAATGCATGTCCTCCAAAACTGGGAAGAGTTTCAGCAGTACATTTATGTGCTATTTCACAGTTACTCATCTCAGCTTGCCCTGAGATTTCATGCACTCTCACAGTAAAAGTTACAACTCTTAATTAATAAGGCAAATGATTCTATATTTTATTTAGCCAAAGTCTAGTTGATCTAAAATTGTAGAAACTTCGCCTAAGTAGGGCATGACTTTGTATTTAGACATCTTGTACGGGTGCTATGTTGAAATTATGGATTGAGAGTCAGCTACCATATCATCCACAGTCATGGCATCTGTGCAGCAAGCTCAAGATTTATAACAGTATTTGGGGAAATGTGATTGTCTAACAACAATGCTGAGTATCACTGCTACTGATTGATTGTGATATACGTTAACCTTCTTGCAATGAATTTTGGCCAAACCTGAAATGGTTGAATGAATCAGCATGCACAATTAATTTCACCTTTAAGAATTACAGACTGAGAAATCTGGTGATCTGTGATAAATATTTTATATAGTGCAGGTAATTTGATAGTCAGAAGATGTGAGAGGATTATTCGAGAATATACTGATGGCCTAGAAATTCTTCGACCCGTAATCTAATTAAAGAACTCTGGTCCTAAAGATTGTATCTGAAGATTATTTGATGGTTAGTGATTTCAGTCCAGTTTCTCATGGAATATCTAAGAAAATATCCATTGGTATTCTAAACAGACAAGTCAAGGACAGAATGGAACATCATTAAGCTTTCAAAGTCATTTTCCCAAAATGTAATTTTGTTTCCTCAGAAAATTTCACCAATGAAAATTAAAAAAAAATCTAAAAGTCTTTGGGATGCATTTGCAAGACCATAATACTTCTGGTGGAATAACTTTTCAGGAATGCCATCACAAGATAAATAGTGACAGTGGTGACCACCTACTGAAGTCAGTGCCATCTCCTTAATTGTCTATGCAAAACAAGTTGAAAGGAACAACCAGGGGGAAGAAATAAAAGTATAATACCAGAAATAATCTTGCTCATCCAGACACAAACATTGCCAATAATGTGCCACATCCCTTTTAAAAAAAGAGTAAGATTACAATTTGAAAAATTAAACCCACACTATTTCAGTGAGAACTATTTGGATGTGGAGGATGTTATCTTGTTCATATCTGTGCTATATCAAGGCTATGTCTCAATAGCAGCTCTTATTTACAAACCACAGGATCATGGAGCAATTACTAAACCCTGCCTCCCTCATTCTGGCTCCTCACCTCTAGATAGCACCTCTGTAGTAGTCCTGTACAGGGCAAAGCAGCACCAAGTAGCAAAGGTAGCTCCAAACAAGCTGATAATGTCAATCATTGCATGGAAGCAACCCAATCATATTGGCACAAGTTGGGCTGGGCCTAGTTAGGCTTGGTGAGAAATGGGAATTTGTTTCCAGAGCTACCCTTGAATGGCTCAGCATGGCACATATTACAAAGTGTAGGGATGCCTACATTTTCTTGGGCTGTGTGTCGGATTCTGATGTGGCTGGAAGCAAGTCCACTCTTTATGCTCTGAGAGAGAAGTAGCAGGAAGCAATGTTATTGCTCAAAAGAGACCATCCTTGTTCTAAAGGAATCTAAATCTAGTTTGTAATCTAAGGACACAAATTGATGTTTGGGTTAGCAGCTGCAGCCCAGATACAAAGCTTGAAAAGGCTGAGAAATTTTACTTCAGAGCAGAGATTTCTTGTCTCTGAGATGTTTGATAGTTGATACTGAAATCGTCAGAGAAGCCAAACAACAGTGATACCTCTGTAGGCGACCATGACAATCACAGCCTGCATGAAAAGAAACTAGGGGTGAATGAGAATTTATGACAATATTTTCATTGTCATTAATTCTAGAAATTCACATTTGTGGCCCAGCTGCTATGTATTTAATTCCTGAGAAAATGAATACTATTACTTTTGGTTATCTAGAGGATTTGCCAAAACAGCCCCAAAACCACACATACAGAAGCATGCTTACTTGTAAACACCCTAAAAGGATCTACACAGCCATCAGGAAAGCTATTTGAGGCTTGGGAGACAAGCAGTAAAATGCTAAAACCAGTTAGTTGTGAATTATTTTAGTGATCATCAAATATTATTAGAAATTCTGGCTGTTTTTTCATAACAAATATGATAGCATTGACTGTCCTGTCATAACATATCATGGATCTGTTGTCATAACAAACAAAAATATTGCTAAAATATTTTATACTAGACATCCATCAAATAATTTTAAATAATAAGTATTTTCATAAGAATCTCACTAGCTGATTTTCAGAAATGCTTAGGGCCTGCAAATCTAATTAAAATCAACAGCTTCTTTGCTCAGCTCAGAGAACTATGACCTCTAAGGGTCCTGATGCCTGATTTAATTCTTGTTTTTAAAAGGAAGTTAAATCTGATAAGCAAATTGCTTGAAAGAGACAATTCAGCAGACACTCAATGTAATTTTTGGTCTTTAATTTGATAATTATATGTATTTAGATTTTTCTAATGAGAAAATGTTGTGTTATTCAGAATGTTCAATAACAAAGACATTATTTTTTATGACAGAAAACATGCTCCTACTACCAGAATGTGATTGTATTTGCTTAAGAGAAATTTCACCGCATAATTCTCACAGTGATGACAAATAAATTCCTGTATAGTTTTATGTTAATATACAAACATTATTTTCTAAAAAAAAAAACCTGAGAAAGCATACAGAATGTTGGACTCAATATTCCATTATGATGCATACAAACAACAACCTATCCAATATGTTGAAGGATATATGAACAACACTTAACCTTGAAAATTACAATTCCTTACATAAAATGGTGACCTAGGAGTACAGTTTCATAGGTGCCTGTTTTCACTGTCACTATTTGATGCTACTTTTCCTCAAAGTAGCATTTTGTCGTGCCATCTTTTTGAGTTTTCGTTAGGAAATACAATGCAGCAAAGGAAATTTGCAAGCTTTGCATGAATTAATACCAATTCTAACTTAAAAGACACAGGCAGCCTTAGCTTCATCCTGTATGAGGTTCACGAATCACATTGTCATTAGTCCAAGGAATGAGATGGAATAGCATTACTTTCAAAAGAAGTCTGCAAACTGTGTTTCTTGTATCCATGATTCCAGTTTTTCAGTGTGTAGATTGGCAGCAGATTGCATATATGCAGTATAGTGGATATAAATAGCTGGGTTTATTGATATTGATAGATAATAAGTGATATGTATTTTTAAAAATATCTGTGTCAATGTGTTTATAATTTATATAGCTACTGTGTATATATATACATATACATGTATGTGATTAAGAAATGGGCAGCTGTACAGAGGCCAAAGAATCCTGTGCAGATTCACATTAGCATATATTTTCCTCAGTCACTTTCTCCATAGGTTGTCTCCTTAAATAACTCCTGCTGATAAAGTGACCATGCAACACATCTCTGAACAGAAGCAGCTTTTGAATAAAGTTTAGAAAACTGTGCGATATCATAGAATGATTTGGCTTGGAGGAGACCTTAGAGATCATCTCATCCCAACCCCCTGCCATGGGCAGATCTCACTAGACCAGGTTTCTCAGAGCCCCATCCAGCCTGGCCTTGAATGCTTCCTGAGATGGGGCATCCCCAGTTTCCCTGGGTGACCTGTCCTCACCACCCTCATGGTAAAAAAACATCTTATCTGAACCTCCCCTCCCTAGTTTGAAGCCATTACCTCTTGTCCTGTCATGGATTCCTCATCCTACATGCCCTTGTAAAACTGTCCCTCCCAGTGTTGAGGCCCCCTTTATAGACTGGGAGGCTGCTGTAAATTGTCCCCAGAATATTCTCTTCTCCAGACTGAACAGCCCAAACTCTTCCAGCCTGCCATCACAGGAGAGATGCCCCAGCCCTCTGATCATCTTTTTGGCCTCCTCTGGACCTGCAAGGTCTTCCTTGTGCTGACAACTATGGAGCTGGAGGCAGCAGTCCATGTAGGCTTGATGAGGGCAGAGTAAGAGACAAACACTTCCTCCAAAATCTTCTGATACAGCTCAGGATGCAGTTGGCCTTCAGGGCTGCAAGAATATGTTGCCAGGTTCTCATCCACCAACACCCTTACGTGTCTATGTCAGTATGGTGGTTTGTCTCATCTTGCTGAACAGTTTTTCTGTTGCTTCTTTCACTTTTCCCCTGTTTTTCTGTTTTCTTTTAAGTTGTTCTGCTGTTCAAAGCTGAATAATTAGCTTTCCATATTTAAAGAATTGTAACATTTATCGAATTGAAGAGATGTTTATTTTGATGATACTACTAAAAATACTTAATATTTCCTTTTTATAGTTAAAGATATTTTTTCAGGTGAAATGTCACCATATGCTTTATGTCAGCCCTGGCTGACAGTACAAACAAACTAGTGTAGTTGATTTTAAGTTTAAAAGTTTGATTTTACTTACTTCAGAGCAGAAACAAAGGCAGCTGTTGAGCCATCCATTTGGCTAGTTTGTAGTATTCCTTTGATTGTGCTGGGGAAACAATGAAGCAGAGCACCATCCCTGTTTCTGATTAGAGGAGAAGAATTTAATAAAAAAACAGTTGTGTGATTCATTTTAGGGCATCATGGTAACTCCACTTAATGTAAAGACACAGTGGGTTTATCAGGAGCCACATGGAAAGACTGACTACTGGGAATTCATCTATTAGTCTGTCACAGAGTTATGCAAAATCTGGTTTTGTATCTGCAGTTCTGCAATTAGACATTTATCCCTAGAAGTTATGAGCAATCACTCAGCTTCTGTCCACAGTTTCAGCCTGTGTTACAACTAAGTAAACCACAAAGGCAATTAAATATGAAGAAAGGATAAGAATGGATTTTTCTAATGTTTTTCCTTTCTTAAGGATCGGATTTTTAAGAGATCATATGTTTCTATTTCATTTCTAAGAAGAAATCTTTACTGAGCAAGTCAGAAATCTGTTTAAAGGTACAATACTGACTAAACTTCAGTTAATTAGTGTTAGGACATTACCCTTGCCATTGGGGGTAATATTCACAGAAATTTTTGATATACTGAGGATTTGGGATTTTTCCCATCCACGGTCAGCTCCATTACTTGGGATTTTACCTTCACTTTAATTGTGTGCTATTCTTTCATTGCAGATAAATTTGCAGTTTGCAGGAACTATATAGGCAAAGATCACTGTGCCCACACCTGGTATGAAGGTGCAGGTTGACAAATTAATTTCATGTGCAAGCAAAGCTGTACAATTTTATTGCAGAAGTCATCTTGAGAATGATAGGTTCAAGTTGGAAGGTCTGAGAGATCTGATATCAGATATCTTGATATCCTAGGGTGCTAAAACCACACTAGGAGATTAATCAGTAGAAAATGTTCAGATGCTGTTAAAAATGACCCCAAATTTCTTTTGAAGTTAGAAACAAACAACTGACTTTTAAAATTTAGTTAATATTGGGGAGGAGAAAAATATTAATTTCTGTAAAAACTGCTCTCTAAGCAACTTGACACAATTGATGTGTCTATAAATCCATCGACAAAAAGGAAAGGAACATACTGAATACTTGAAGTGATAATCTGATTCTACCAAGGATTCTGGCAACACTCTGCACAGGACCAGAATTGCAGTCTTTGTGATCAGCAGAGGAACATGAAAATTCTGTCTCTATTAAAAAAAGTTGAAGTCTGAGTTTACATTAAATATCTCAGTACAGATTCTACGTGCACTGCATTTTGTACCTAGATGAGGAACCTGTACCTCAGAAAGATACAACCTGGTGTAATTTATTTTAATCCACAGGGCTATGCAGGTTGCTGTGTCTGACTCGCTTAGAGAAGCCTTAACAAGGGGATCTCTTGAATTAACCCTTGGGCTTTCAAAACTGTCTGGTTGCTGTTTTGCATGTGGCACCTGCTTTACAGCTCCTTTGTGAACAGTGCTTGCTTTCAGCTGTAGGATGTATAAAAGGAATTGTAAAAGACACACAAAAATCTCTCCAAACTTTTAAAATTCTATTTTTGTACCATGAGAACTTTTAGGGATGTGGGGGTTTTTTCTTCAAGAACATCTTTGACAAGCAGAATTGCTTACGAATTTGAGTCCAAGCACTCTTACAGAGTGAGAAGCCTGTTCTGCTTTGTCTCAGAGAGGACACAGCATTGTGGATGTCCCACTGTGGAAATGTTCAACGCCAGGTTGGATGGGGCTTTAAGGAACAAAGTGAAATACAACACTGCTCATGGCTGGGGAATTGAACTAGATGGTCTTTAAGAGGCCCTTTCCAACTCAAACCATTCTGTGTGACTTTGTAAGTATCTTGTGGGATGAGTCCCTGTCACATGTTATTCCTGAACCGTCTTTGAATATAATCTGAAGTAGCAGCATTTCCTAGAAAGGAGCAATGCCTCCCGACTAGGGAAATCACTGGCAATTAAATAGTCTGTACTGTGGCACGCCAGTGCCTCAAGCCTGTGGCATGGCCTTGTTTTATTTCTTGACAAAATTCAAATGTATCAAAACCATAAATTGTCTTCAACTTTTACGATAATTTAAGAGGACAGATTAGCAAGGCCCAGGGTGAAATTTCATACCAAGATTAGAAGGAAGGAGGATCTGGCTCAGCATCATGTCAGTCACACAAGGTTTAAGGAAGGGATCCAGTTGTAGTACTTCTTATGTGTGAATCAGTGAGCAATTAGGATATTTATGAGAGGGTACATGGACAAAGGGGAACTTGAAAGGGGAAACCTGAATCTGATTTTAGCCATCTCAAAGCTGCATGCGGTAATGAGTAGCCCTGTTGTTTAAGTAGAGACAAGTGGATATCTTTTTCCTAACCAGACAAGAATTTACTTTGGTAAAAAAGAAAATAAAATCTTCTGAAACCTCAGTAAGTTTCTGTTTCCCATTAAGATTTACCCTTGGGTCCTACAGTAACCCCCCTGAGGGCAATTGCTCATTTGCCCTTCTGGAACACTTCTCCCATCTGTGTTTTTCCTGCTCCATTTCTGTCTGTGTGCATGTACAGCACGCCATGTACAGTATGGCGTGTGACACACATTAATACATATAGATAGCCTTCTGCTTCTGACCTTACAAACTGTCCACTTCAGCACTGTCATTCTATGAAATGTCCAACTGTAGTCCAAGAAATGCATTTTAAATGTGAATGCAAACGTTTCTATTACTGATAAGACCAACACAGCATTTTTTCTTTGCTGGGATTAGGACCTTGATAGTTAAAGTTACATTGGAGTAATGACAGTCCAAGGTTGCGTCCTTTACAGCCATGGCAAAGGAAGGGGAGGCCTTTGATATGTCTCTGCTGATAAAATTAAGAAGGATTATTTCTTGTGTTTGGTGAGATTATATTAAAAGTGAAAGAATGTATTTGTTACCCATAAATATGTTAGGTCACAGAAGCTGGGAGATATTTACGTGTTGGCACTGCGTTGCAGTTGTATTTCATTCATGCTGAAAGCCTGAGTTTAGAAAACAATTTGAAATCTGATAATGATGTAAATAAATGCCTCTCTCCTCAATGAACAGCCATCTTCTCACATGAACAAGAAAGCAGTTGCCATTCAGCTAGGGACACATAAAATAAAATAAAATAAAATAAAATAAAATAAAATAAAATAAAATAAAATAAAATAAAATAAAATAAAATAAAAGCATTGTGATCTGCAAAAATAAACTCTCAGGAAATTTTAGCTTAGAAGGCTAACTCTGAATATGTTTCACCGTGCTTCACTTTCATGCTCTGTAAAATGGGGGTAATAATCTTTATAGATCTGTCTACCTTTTAGCAATGCATTAAGAACTTAAATTGTATCTTTACAGTCTTTTGAACAGTCTTGATATATGCAGCTCTTACAATACAGCTTAGTTGCTGGGCTTGCCATTTTATCAGGTTCTCCCACAGGACAGCTGTCCTGTTTTACTTTATGGTTCTCTGGTGTTCCCATGCTAAGGCCTTCTAACTGGGCAGGTTTGGTAAATCAACCATGACTTCAGCACCTACCACTTGTCACCTGAGCTGCCACAGCCAACAAGGTACACTCTTCTTGCTCCAGGAGTCAGTTTAGGTTGTCACCCAGCACTGCAGGGTTGAGCCCACCTAGAGGCACATCACTGTGTGTGGCTGCTGGAGGAGCAGCCACTCATTAGGAGCCTGTCACTCCATGGAGTCATATCTTAGCCTAACAATGGGAGAGGGTGATAAGAGCCACCTGCCCCTCCAGCTATGCCTGAACTACTTGGATATCTTTGCATGATCCTTTTTAAGAATGGATTTTTTTGGGGTTGTTGGATGTCCCCCCGGTGATTTCAGCAGGCAGAGGTCTTAACATATCTCTGTTACTCTCCACCATACATTTCACACCTGTATTCATTTTATTTCCATAGCAAGAGATTCAGTGTTGTTCTGCTTTTGCACTCACACAAAGCAACTTAGTGGTCTGCCCAAATAGCTAACTCATGTTTTCACTAAACAGTCATTTTAGAGCTAATTTTACACTGTATTGGATGGGTTCCATTGATATAATATAAATTAATTGTTGAAATCAATAGGAATGTAATATGTTTTGGTTTATATATTTGTTTGGGAAAAAAAAAAACAAACTTGCTTTTCAGTTTCATTAGGAACACTTCAGCCTATTTTAATGAGGAAGCTACTCAGTGTCTAGTGCTATGCATACTTCCCTTTCTCTTTCCATCCATTCAGATCTCCATACCTACTTAATGGCTTTGTATCAGCTGATTAATCTCTATAAAATTTGTCAGAAACATAAGAAGGAGATCTAAAAACATGACTAACCTCCCAAATGGAATAAGAACCAACAGACAGATTGTGGAAAACTACCCTGTTTCTATCTCCACTGATGAAAAAGAAGGAAAACTCAGTCATAATCCACCCTCTTTCTCAGCAGCCCAGTAGGTCAATATGTGGTCAGGTACACAGCACAACAGGGATCATAGTAGTGGGAGTCAAAATGGACCACACAGTGCAGTGAATGCTGAGGATAAAGAGGAAGAAGCAAGGTTTCTGGAAAGGGCAGACTGGAAGTCTTATAATGGGGTAGATGTTTTCAGAGAGGCTATGATAAAGAGAGAGGAGAAGGCATACGAAATAGAGATGTGCCATGATTATTTTATTTTTATTTTTCCTACTGCAGCAATCCTATGACTCCAGCTTAGTATGTTGCTGTTTGAAAAAAAAAAGAACAAGTTTGGGTTTAGGCCCAAGTTTCATCAGAAGTTTATTTCAGATTCTTTAATACTTGTAAAAAGAATCTTGCAACAGCATAACTTTTTCCAGCCTAGCAGCTTATTGACTGACAAGCTTTCTTACGACATCTGTTTGACACCTCATCCTAATATTAGTTTTACTGGCATATTCGCATTTTAGGAAATCACTGTATTCTCAAGTCTGAGATGTCACAAGTGTCTCTTTCTGAAACTACTTGCCCCAGAAATGTTAGCTAATATATTTTATCTAACATCAGCCCTCCTGTTGTGTTGTACTTCATAGCTGTCATCCAAACCAGCTGCATTTTTATGAACATATCTTAATAAAGAATGCCCTAAAAGGCACCAGTATCCCTTTGTATCTTCCTGAGATCACATGGGAGTAAGAGGTGGTCATCTAGAGTACCAGGTATCAGAAAATCAAGTAAAATTGATAAGCCCCTTTAGGATGATGTAGAAAGCAAGACAAAAACACTGATAGTTTTATCTATTTCATTCTTTGTTAAAATGAAGAGTGGAAACAAACTGTGATCCAGGGCCCAGAGTGTGGCCCAGCATTTGTTTCATGCACTCTTAAGCCACGGCAGATTTGCTGCAGATGACGGTGGACAGTGGTAAAATGTACAGGTGATATGTGACATGACAAATTAATTGGAAAGCCCTCATCATCCCAGTAAAGGAAAGACTGTTTCCCACCCTCAGCCTGTTTTTCCAGTCTCTCTGTTCTTTTATCACCTAAGTTTGATTCAACATGCAGAATATAAGGAATTACGTGTGGCAAGTATGTGTGGCATGCGTGCATTGTCCCTGTGTTGTTTCTTCCAGATCATTGGAACAATCCCACTGATGCCTAACCCAGTCCCATCCAGCCAGGCGGCAGGTGGAGCTCAGGGACTCCAGGTGCAGCCGATAACTCCACAGTTATTGACCAATGCCCAGGGTCAGATCATCGCCACCGTCATCGGCAACCAGATCCTGCCAGTGATCAATACCCAGGGAATAACACTATCGCCGCTCAAACCAGGCCAGCAGGTAACTTGTCTGTAGCCTGAGTGACTGTCAGAACACACACGCTGCAAGAAACCTTCTGCTCCTCACCAGCACTCTCTAAAAACCCTCACTTCTACACCACTTTTAATAACAAAAATTAATTCTGTCCTGCATAGTGCATTGCTGCATACTAAATATGTAGTAAGTAATAATGTCATTTTAAATAATTTATTTATGCATTCAAGGACTATCTATTTCTTCTTTTCTCCTCAAGGTCAGTATAGGACCAACCGAGATGTTTTCTGCAGTGAAAATGCAATAGGAATATAAGCCAGAGGAGACCCATCTGGCCTATAAAGTTCAGTTCCTTAGTGGTCACCAAGTGGACTAGGGCTTGAAATTATTTGGAATGTGCAGGGAAAACATGGAAAAATATAAAATCTTACTAGATTTCCTCACTGGAAAATCCTATATGATTATGTATAATTGCATAGACAGAAAGTATTCTGTGGAAATTATTACTCAGTGTAAGGTTGCAGGTAGTTGACAAACTTAAGGATGGATCCAGTGGCCACAATGAGATCCAAAAACACTTCTCTAGCTCTTCTTATAGCACTCTACAGTCAAATCCATCAGTTTTGCCTACATCTGTAGAGCAAGGAATTGTAGTCCCACCTTTTTTCTCTGAAAGAGGGGAAAGTGAGGACAGAAAATATATCAAATGTGATTACCAAAGAGGTACTTACAAAAATGTCCCTCACTTAAATATTCCACTTAGCATTCCTACTGCTGGTAGTGATTGCCATTCCTGACACCTCCAGGCACAAGGAGCAGCTTCTTGTATGCTGCTGAATATCCCAGGCCACCTGAACTCCAAGCTGATGATTTTATAATTTTTTATTTTTTTTTTCAAATTTAGGAGTAGAGAACCAATGGTTCTCTAACATCACTTTTTTGTTTGTTCTGAAAACTTTTCACATCCCATTGGTTATCTGTTTTATTCCCATCCCATCCCCTGTAGTATCTAGCATATGGGCATTTTCCAAAGGACTTGGCATTTATCTAAGTCAATTTTCTTTAATGGGAGCATACTCACACTACTGGCAAATGCTTTTGCAATGGTTGCTTATACATGGTTTCAGACAAAGCTGAATGGATCAGAGGGCAGGCTCCCTGTTCTCCACCACAGGAAAGCCTGACAATGAAATATGAAACTCAGCAGTTCACATTTGGTTTCCTGGGCGCGTGTTTCAGCCAGTCTCCTGAAGGGATTAGATCTTTTCCTCCATTATGGGGGAAGCACTCAAAAATCATAGCAGCCCTGAGATCCCATTTGAAACTCATAAAATTTAGATATAAATAGGAGGATAAAGGACCTGTATTATTGCCTGAGACATTCTCACATGGAAAGCAACTCACCTTCTGAGTCCTGCATCAAAGCAACCTCTTGCAGGCAATGTCTGCCAGTAGTGTCAGTGGGCAGAGAGGGCACTGGGGTGTCATATTTTCTGCACAGCTCGTAGCACTGGGCCCACATAAAGGGACAAACTCTGAAAGCTGCAGCTTGCTGAATGAGCAGGGGTGCAAGGCAGAAAGCACAGTGTACCACATCATGCTGTACTGCACTTGTGCACCCAACCTGTGCGCTCATGTGCAGGGATCAGCTGGCAGAAATGTCAGTGTGCAGAGAACTGGTTATGTCCAAGAGCCAAAGATGCTCCCCAGTAAGCTGGTCTGCCCAGCAGTGCTATGGAGGTAGAAAACATTATTTTGCCAATGCTATTTTCACAGGGTTCAGCCTCTGCCTTTCTTACATGGAGTCCTGAGGTCCCAGGGGTTGCAAGAAGGGCTACCAAACAACAGAGTCTCCTTACCTTGAATCAGCCCTTCTTGAAGTTTAATCAAGACAGTATTTTTGATCAGGGAGTGAAAAAAATGTAGTGCAAATACTACATAAGAAAATAGTACAGGTCATCGTGTTTATAGGAACCTTAGAAAATTATTTCTATGTATTTGTGCTCCCTCTACTGGCTCCTCTGGTTTTACTGAAAGAAGTCAGAGAAAATTTTGCAATGGATTTTAGTGGGAACACAAAAGATTTGTGAGAGCTGGATTCCTTGTAGGAATAATGCCAATGGACAGTGAAAAAAAATTGGGCTAGTACTATACAAACTGTTGTATCATTTGGAAAGTGAATAGATTTAGATTTAGATTTAGATTTAGTTTAAGGAGATCCTGGATTTATTTTATTGCCTGGGTAGAGACTTAGACAAGCTCTAGCATTTGGCTAATGATAGCATATTAAGTCATAAGGTTTAAAATATAATTTTCAAAAGAACTGAGTGAATGCTTCAAATCCGAGGGCTCGGCAGGAATTCAAAATGTTTTTCAAAATGGTGTCACACAGCATTTTGTGTCTTCTAACTTGATGAAAGGAGCTTCTGCAGGGGGAAATATTACAGCACAAGTTTGGGGAAAGTTTTTAGCATGTCTTGAAGAAATAAACACAGGAAATAAATAATGTAGTAAAAATGTTCCAGTTACAGATAATCCTTGTTTAACTTTCAACTTGTCACTTCCTTGGAAAATAAGTACTGCAGGAGAGAAAGAGCAGTGATAGTGAGCTGCTGCTTGTTAGCTGAGTCACAATAATTGAACCTTTGTAAACTGTTCCAGTTGCTAAGTAATGCATGCTAGTGCTTACTTTTTCCCTGATGACTGAAGACTTAAATGCCTCAGATATTGTTGTTAGTCAGTTTTACTTAGGTAGACTATATGCCTTATTTATTCCTACAACTTTTCCAGGCTTGACAGACTAAAACCTCAATGTGTCCTAATGGAAATGAATTCATAGACTAGTAGCATGCAGTGTAAAGCAGTGTTTCTTCTTCTGCTCTGTAAATGTACACAAGCAAGTCTGATGCAGTCCTGTCCTTCCTGTATTTAATATAAATAGACAGTTTTGATTTATGTTCTTTAAACTACCTGCAGTAGGGATTGTTCCTCTTCAATTTATACCAAGTAGGTAAAACTTCAGGTATTTTACTATTTTCCAACATTTTGCTAATCTAAGGAGCATCTGTGCACACACAAAGAATTCTCCTAGAAATTGCAATGGCTTTCTAAAGCAGGCAGCTGTTTGCACTCCTGTTTTATTCTGTATCCTTTTTATCTCTGTTCATAAACAAGTTTTTCTTTGCCCTTAATAATTTTTGCTTTTCATCTCCCAGCCATTTCCACACTAATCTCTTCAAGATTTTTTGATCAGAACTGAATGCCATGGTCACAGGGAGGATGCATCCCTGTTTTACATAACATGATATTATTTTCAGCATTATTTCCTTTCGTTATCTCAATACTACCTTAACATCCTGCTTTATTCTATCTCTGTTCACGGAACAGTTTTACTTAATAAGCAGATGTATCCACCATAATATATCTTTGCTTCCCTGATTATTATCATGTGGGTCACTAAAATGGTTCCTTTTGATGTGAATCACTTCACACCGATCCACTACCTGTCAAAATGCTCCCCTGGCATGCTCTAAACAGGATTTGCAAGTTTTTCATGGTATTCTGTACTACCTGAAGAAATTCATGTGTTCCTCTTCCAGATTCCACTCTACCATTATTCACCATATTTACTTGCTGGTTGCTAAAATCATTCAAAAATTTTATATAAATCCTTTGTTCTCTATTTGTAGTCTCCTTTCTTGAAAAAGAAACAAAAAAATTATTCTCTAATTTTATATTTCTTGCTTTATAACTTCTTTGTGTCCTATAATAGAAAATTACCTTGTAACTTTAACTTCTGCACTTTCTCCATGCCTCTCAAGAGAATTTTGTTGAAATATAGGTTTTAGCATGGCTAAAGGCACATTGTTTTTGAGAACAGATGAATCTGTTTCAAAAACTTGTTTGTGTTGTCGTTTATTATCGGATTTGAAAAATTTGTTTCGAGGTGTTCTTTCATATCACTAACAACAAAATCTTAGCACCAGCACAGCTGAACTTGAGCCATGAAGTGCAGTCTTATAAAATTAAGGAAAGTAATCACCTTGCTAAACTTAGTCATAGAAGAGTTAGGTATCCAGCATAAGCTAGTTCACTGGATTTCCTCTACAGACATAGACAAGCTTGTCCAGTGGAAAACTCAAGTTGTCAAAATAGAAAAAATTTTTGATAGGTTGCATCTCTAATAGGTATCTCTTAACATATCCATTGTTTCCATTGACATGAGAGAGGGTTAGGGCAGCTGGTTTAGGATTTTCCATTAATTCTTACGTGAGCGAAATTGAGTGAGAAGGATCCAGCTGCCAATGATCATTGGGGTTCAAAGACATTCCTGTTTATGAATTTCCTAAACAGCTTTCCTAATAATTGGTGTTTTCATAACTATTTTCCTGCCCATACAGAAGCAACTTTTGGACATTCTGTTGTTCTCTGGTGTACCACATAAAACAGATTCCCGTCTCCCTTTTGCCTGGCTCTTTCTCTCTACATACTAGATTCATTAAATCAGGACCACAGTCCCAGTTGTCCTCAGTCTTGTTTTATCTACAATGCCTGACAGAACTTTTCATACTTCATCATGTCTTAGAGCATGACCAGCTTTGGACTTCTGCCAATTCTAACACAGTAAAATGAGCTACTAGGCAGCATTCTCCTACATTTTCAGTTCCCCATCTTTGTTGTCATTGGCTATCATGCTCCAGATTAACTGTTGAAAACACATAGATGCCTCTCAGATGGGTCTGTGGTGATTCTTGTACATCTGCTTGCCAAATTTCACGTTAGATGTTCTCTTTTTGCAGTCCCAACCTGCCACAAACACCCTACCATCTTGTTATCACAACTCCATGCAATCCCTTGTTACTCTGTCCCATTAAAATCTAACTAGCTCTCAATCATTTCCTCTCTGCAATGCTCCTATAGCTTTGATGCTGTCTTGTTTTATGAGAAATGCACTCTTCTTACTCTGTTTCAATATAGTCACTAAACTGTGTTGTCTCAACCCGACTTTGTTTTTCTTTCACTTTTTATATGACTTTCAGTGATGAGGGTGACAATTTTTCTCACTTCTTTCTCTGCTCCTTTACCATCATCATTGCATAATTCTATTTCATCTATGGATAAATTACTAGAATTTTGAAAGTCAAGATTACTAAACTATTTACTACTACAAGAGACTACATCAGACTTTCCATGCCACAGCATGACACTTGACTTGTAGTTTCCATCTTTTCCTGACCAGTTTTCTTTGTGGCAACAGCACTTGTAGAGGAAGGATGTCTCAGAAACAGCTGACATAACTTCACCAAACCATTTGGTATAGGAAGATGAGCCTCATTACCTGCCACTCTAATGCCACTAGAATTACATTACCTGTCATTCTAAGCAACTGAGGCACAGAAAGTAAAATATGCTGTTCACTCTAGGAATATGAGTGTTACCTTTGAATTATGCACTTGCACATTTAAAACTGCTACTATAATACTATTGTAATATTTACATTATTAATTAACATTATTAAGTGATAAATAATTTAAAATTAGTGATTAATATATTGTCAATAATACTGTTGCTATATTTTCATTATATCCTTCCTGATAGAGGTAAAAAAATTACTTATGCGCCTGATTTATATATAAAATTAAATCTTCTACAGAAGTCCAGCTATATTCTCAACCTCATTTAGCAAGTTGAAAGACTTTCAATTGCAGTGTGCTTTGAAAGTAGCTGTTATTCAATAGAAAGGCTTTGGAGGAACTTCAGCAGAAGATGTCAAAGTCCTGCCCCCAGTAATGTCCACAGCACAGTCTTCATTTTGGGCAGAGTATGTGCACAGCCAGTGTGAACCTAAGGACCTTTCTGTATTAGTTTCCAAATGCAGCTATTCTGTCAATCTAAGCAGTGTGTACAGACACCTTTTATACAGTATGTACTGTACTATATTTTACTGTACTGGGAGTGAGGATGCTTATTAAGTATCAAATGCCTTTCATATTCAGATTCATATCTGCAGTAACTTGAATTTATTTGAATAACCTAAATTAGTGTGATGGGTTACAGTATTTGTGAAATACTATAGCACAAAGGGATTTGGCATGAAGGATGGGCATATTGACTTGCTCTTTCCATTTGCTAGAAGATTTAAGGAAGCATCTTTGAAGCCCATGCCTGCTCATGCAGTATGGTAGGTTTGAAAACAGACTTCATCTGCCATGGTGCCCTCAAATCATGCAGTGTCCTCAGCATGCCATTACTCTTTCTCAAAATCAAATGTATTTTAGGAAGCATTTTAGGAAATGTATAGAGAGCAGAGGACTTGCAAGAAAAAAAGAAGCATGAAACACTTAAGCTACTACTACTGTAAGGCGTTATCATGGAAT
Organism: Oenanthe melanoleuca; assembly: GCF_029582105.1. Classification (NCBI taxonomy): domain Eukaryota; kingdom Metazoa; phylum Chordata; class Aves; order Passeriformes; family Muscicapidae; genus Oenanthe; species Oenanthe melanoleuca. The sequence goes on from NC_079335.1 coordinate 95,659,188, forward strand.
TTCTAAGTGTTTGGGAGTGTCTTTTTGTATCAAGATATTAATTTTTCAGACCTTCCATGGACTTTAATCTTTACAAGAGCTAATGTCCATATTTTCCAAGATGAGCTAGCTGACATCAGAAAAAAAATTAAAATATTTATTTATGACATAAAGGGGGTTGCTTAAGATGTATTTCTTGCTCTTTGTACCTCTCCTATTAGTTTCATCTCTTCTGCTCTTTTTGTTATACTTGTCTTTTTCACCTCTGTCTTCTCTAATTTGTTGTGTTTCCTCATCTCTAGGATTTCCTTTTCACTGAATCATAGAAAAATAGGACTGGAAAGGACCTGAAGAGGTCATGTAGTCTGTCTCCTCGCCCTAGGCAGGATCAACTGTCCCTATATCATTCTTGACAGATGTTTGTCTAGTTTGTTCTTAAAAATTTTCAGTGATGCAGGTTCCCTGACATCCCTAGGAAACCTAGGCCCCTCTCCTTAGCATTCAAAAGCTCTTCCTAATGCCTGACTCCAGCTTCCCTTACTGCAATTTAAGCTTATTATTTTCTTCTCCTTTCCATTAAGTCCATATTTTGCCCTTGCTGTTCATCCTGACTCTCTGTAAAACCAAGTAGCAGCTCTGTTATGATGCAGGACAATATTTTGTCAAAAGTTTTCTAGATTTCCACTTAGTTTCTTTCTCTTTTCTTATTTTATGCTTCTGGATGCAGAGAGCAACATCCCTGTTCTCATAAGGCCTTTAACACAGAACTCCAGTCAACCATCCCAGGCATAGGAATACCCTACATACATAATTTAAGAACAAAATTCAATCTTGCAGACTTAATTAATTCTTTACCTCTGCGTTTGTCAGTCAATTAATTCTTCACCTCTGCAAATTGTCAGTCACTGTTGACAGCAACATGTAACACTCACGTAAAAGAAATACAAGTAAGGCCCTTTGCAATGTTCAATTTATTCTTATAAAGTATTAGGATTCACTTTTCACTTCTCATATTCACTTCATCCCTCTAGCTGTAGTGGGCATACACATATTCCTGCCAGATACTGATCACTGTTGTATACAGTCATCATTCTGGCATGTCTACTGTATCCACCTACACAGAATGGCACTTACAGCAACTGTTTCTGTAATTTCTGTGCCTCCTTCTGTCTTTGGATGGAAAATGCACAACAGTCATAAACATAATTCATATCATATATACATGTCCAAAATTGGGAAAAGTCAGCTATTGCAAGTTCAAATTGATTCTGTCGTCTAGAATCTAATTCATAATCTAATCGTTGCCTCTCCTTAAGGCTATTTCTGGAGTGGAAATTATAGTGGATGAAAAGAGAGAGTATTTTAATGCAATTTCATGCCACAGATAACTATCATTGTTTTTTAAGCAGGACATTTACAGCTTAACCATCATGTCTGTAAAGCAGAGGGTGTGCTGGAAATTATGTAGGGAGTTAAAGATTAAATCCTCCCTCAGTCTTTGGTCAGGTCTTAAGGTTACTCTTCAGCCTCTTCAGCTCCATTGCTTGCTTCTCCCTCACAAGCAGTGAGTTAGAAACCAACCTGTAAATATCCCTTATATATTGCTGTAACACCTAAGGTTACTGTGAATCCAAACTTCTCTAGCCATATTTCTTCTACCCACCTAAATTTTGAAAATTTCTTATATTTGTTTAAATATTTCTGGACCTACAACAAGAAAGTTGCCAAGCTTCTGTGTATTCCAGTTACTTTAAAAATACATGCATAGTTCAAAACATGTTCAGAGATTCAAATACTTTCCAGACTCGACCATCACATTGTGCATGTGTTACAGAGTGACTCTGACTGTGTGCATGCCTTGAGTTTTATCATGCATGTGCTCAGCAGTTGAACTCTTCTGTGCCTGTATGTTGTAACATAGCTGAAAAATGTTGGTTTTGCTATCTCCCTGAGTAATGCTGATGGGAAATGGTGTAGAATCATAAAAAAAAATTATGGGTAGAAGGTTAAGGTTCAAGAGATTATCCAGTCCAACCTGTTATTCTCAGGTGGAGTAGCTAGTCCAGTTTTTAGCTAATTTGGCCCTAACCACCATCACAGAAACCCACAGATTCCCCCAGTAATTGATGCAAGGGTTCCACTGCCACGTTAGATAGCTTTTCCCAGCATCTAATTTGAACCTTCCAGATAACTAGGCCTTATTCTCTCCATTATAAAATGTATTGTGTCTTAACACAATAATTATCTCCTCTTTCCATTAGATACACCTGTATTCAAAGCAGGTGTATTCATCCCACATGGTCTTCCCTCCTTTAGATTAAACACGACCAGTTCATTGCAGGTGTCTTCATAAGCCTCAGTTAACTCCCAGGCCTTCAGGCATTCTAATTATTTAATTCTAGCTGGTCCAGGTTTTAATGCAGCCTAGCACCTAGCTGTGGACATGGCATCCCCCTCTGCAGAGGTTTTTCCAGGGCTCAGTGGAAAAGAGGATGCACTTCACATGCACTGCAGACATCACTCCCACTCACATGGATATGGGAACTTCCTTCATTTCAGTTTTGCAACACCACAGGTTTGCAGCCAGCACGTTCAAAGCACAGAAACATTTTGATTCCTGTAATCCAGCCTGTTAAAATTTTCTCCCAGCATGTCATCAGCATGTAAATTTAGTAAAGATATTCTCTGCTCCGTCATCCAGGTCATTAAGAAAATACTGAGTAGTGCAGAGTGAGGACAGATTCTGTGAAGCACCATGCATGCACACTTCTGTTTTCACAGATACCTCATCCTCAGTTTTGCTTTCCAAATACTTTGGCATTCCCTCTGCAGCAATTTCACCTGAACTATGCTTCCTGAGGTTATAAAGAATGTCACATGAGGGAGTGTCGAGACACTTGTAAAGTCAAACCACCTACTGCTTTTTCCCTGTCCACAAGGCCAATTACCCTGTCTTAGAGGGAGATCAGATTGGTTTGACACAGTTTGTTTCTAACAATCCATGTTGTCTGCCGCTGCCTTGTTTTCTTGCCGGTGCTTACAAATTGTTTGATTATTTTCTTCAGTACTTTTCCACGGTTGAAGTTCAGTTGACTGGACTATAATTTTGCAGATCTTTCTCTTTAAAGATAGCTGCTGCATTTGCTCCTCCATCCTCACAGATGAGCACTAACGTCGCTTAGACTGTTCTGTATGGAACTGTGTGAAACATCTAACTCATCTAAATACAGTATTTATCTTCCCTTGCCTGGGCTGAAATCTTTAGTTTTGCCAGAAATTCCCTCAGACAACAGACTCAGACCCCAAACACCTGCCTGTTTCTGAAAGCTGTAGTCTGGATGTGATGTGGATTTAATACATGGGCAGGCAGTCCACCTCTGCAGTGTTCAGAAGAGGCCAGCCCTTATAGTGGGGTGTTTCCCTAAGAGAAGATATTCTAAAAGTAGACATTCTGGGTTAGGAATTGTCTGTAGATAAATCCAGCTGTTAGAGAATTTTTTTTGAGATGCTCTCTCCTTGCATGAGTCTAAAAACTGGAAGCCTTTTAATCAGCTTCTCAACTGTTATCCCCTTGATAAAGTGCCAGTTATATTTTGTAAAATGTACTTGATTAAAAAAAAAATCCTAGATATAAAAAAGTGGGTTTTTTTAATTAATCCACAAGGAAGTCAGAATACATTAAAACTGGACAGATAAATAATTATCATTATCATTAAAGGTTAAATCAAAGTTTCTTCTTTTCTTTTCTGTTATATTATTCCATGTAGAAGGTAGAAAAAGAAGTTGGAACTTTTTCCATTCTCAACAGACTTTAACAGGAATATTGTCATTAAAATAGTTCATATACTTTCCACAGAAAGTGTTATCTTGAATGTGAACAGATACCTTTATCTACAGTTTTATACAATTTGTTGTCTACTTGGCATCAGACATTTCTATGTGTGCTGGGAAGATAATACATATAATTTGAGTGTTACTAATGAATGTAGCTCCTTTTCTTAAGTCATTTTTTCAGTTAGATATCAAAAGAGAAAACCTCATACTCCTTAGCATTCAAGAAATAGATTTTAATTACTGACTTCAAGCAAGGCCAACAGGCCTTTATCTTTTCCCTTGTAGAAAATGCAGATAACAGCTGCAGTGAAGTGAAGCTTTTTTAGAATATTTTTTCGATCTTTTTTGATCAATATCAAGAATCAACATAAAATAAAGGTATAATAAGCAGCAGTCACCAGAGTGTGTCAGACCTCTATTAGTGTATTCTCATGCTCTGAAAAGACTGTACTGGACTACTAGAATCCAATTCAAAGCTGTAAAGTCCATTGTGTGCCTTCATTCTGTAGACAGACTGCCCTTTGGATTTTCTGAGAATTTTGTGTGAAAATGTTCCTAGATTTCAACACCACATGAAAGCATATTTTTGGCAGAATGGATTGATGGTTCTTTACATTCTCCTGGTAAACAAAGACTACACTCTTGTAATATTTGTTGAAAAAAGATTAGAAAGTCAATTCATGTGTGATTTGCATCTACCATACTCACTAGACTTTTTAGGTGTGTCTTACTGGATACAGTCTTGATGTGAATGGGGCTCAGAAGTTTTGGTGTGTGTTTTAGTCAAAGGCAACTTTTCCATTTTCATGATTTTGGTTTGTTTGCCAGGTCTGATGTTATAAAACAAACCACTCATTCCTGTAGGAAAGGGATTTTGGCTCGATTTCTGTCCTCTTACCCATTCCCACACATCTTGGCCGTGGTCCTGCAGTATGAAAGGGCCTCTGTGAAACAATCCTGATTTCTATGAAAATCCATGTAGGGAATAAAAGTCTGGTTTCATGAGTCAGAAAACAGGTAAGGATATGTAGTTATTAAATCAAAATCCTGCTGTAAATGTCATAGGTCTCATATCATTCATTTTTTAAAAAAAAGTATTTACCTTCTAGTTAGATTAAGTATCCAGTTAAACTGAGTAAAACTTGAAAGACAATATGTGAAACAGCTCAGATTGCTCCTGCTCTAACACTGTCACCTGAACAAAGCCCATGGTGTTAATGCTGCTGTAATTTGTTCCCCAGAAGTAGATGGGTGAGATGGTGCATTGCAAGTTTCCTGTTACTGCTTCGCTTTCTAAATACATATTTTTACATTTTGACATATAGCTCCATCAGCCCTCCCAGACGCAAGTGGGACAAGCAGCCTCACAATCCAATCTCCTGCATTTGGCTCACAGTCAAGCATCTATGTCTCAAAGCCCAGTGCGTCAGGCTTCCTCTTCTTCCTCCTCATCCTCCTCCTCTTCAGCTTTGAGTGTTGGCCAGTTAGTCAGCAGTAAGTATTGCTCCCTGGCTCTCCTTAATTCTCCCTTCTGTTTGTTCTCCTTGCTGCTGAGTTTTCCAATCTGCTTTCCCTCCTTTTTTTTTTTTTTTTTTTTTTTTTTAATATAGTACATTGTATACTGTTAAATAGCTGACTCTCACCAGTAAGAATTACTAAGTGCTATCATGGATGGGGCTTAAGGTAAACATGCCTTGAGAAATTTAATCAATGCTGAAAATGGTCATGAAAATGGTCATAAAAATGGTAGCAGACATTAATTGACTCATGGGTGCAATTGTTATAACTGAAATGTAGTGTATGTTCTTTGGAAGTTAGGAGTTTTTGAATCAGTCAATATAATGAATTGCATTTCTCAGAATTTGATGGGCAAACAGGTGTTCCTACTTTTCATTAAGCTGCTTGTTTGTTTGCTTGGTTGATATAGCAAACCACATTACAAACCCTAATACTACACAAACCCAGAGTGAGAGACTTCTCTTGCCAGAAAAAGCTTATAACATTTAAACAAGAATGAGCTGGAACACATTGGGGAGAAGGGAGAAGCATGCTGCAGTGAAATAACTGGGTTCCAGTGTTAGGATTATAACAGCTCACCTGAACAGCACTTTCTTCCAGATTGCACAGTTCACAGTCTTTGATATTACCTTATCAGAATTAACTTGGTCTTTACATAGCAAAAACCAAGGCTGACAGTATACCTAAGAAGCATATCTGCAAAAATCCAAGTGGTTTGGATGATCTTGTTCTATGATACTCCATGTACATTTTCTAAGTAAACAAACACTTGCCACCAGCTTATGCCATATTGGTAAAGTAAAATATGTGACTGATACAAGCTCATGAAGGGCTTGGAGAAATTGTCATGCAAGGAAAGATGTGAAAAAATCTTGGTTAGATTATTTCAGAGATTGTTTACATGGGGGAATTACTAGTAGAGCTGTAGTGGTAAAATTATGCAGATATAACTCCCAGTGGGAATACTTTTGTTCTGGACTGAAAATATCTGCATATAGATACAGATATAATTATAGTGATATAAATATACTGCTATTGCTCTGTCAGTAGTAAATTTTTTCATGAAGACATGCTTGTAGAAGGAAGACAAAGAAGAGGTTTTCCATTGCAAATGTATAAAATTTACCTCTAGTCCATGTGGGCAAATTGAGTAAAATAGCTGGTGCAGAGCAAGTAATTTTTCAATAGCTAGTCTAGAATAGCTCCTCTTTTGGACATTCTTATTTAAAATAAATGCAACATGGAAGGAGCCCTTTTAAGTTTGCAGGATAAATCCATCAAAAGTTAGGAGATGCTTGAAAAACTGTTTGTTCAACTGCATGCAACTACTCTTAGAACACATATTTCATTATAACAATATATTTTTGTGATTAAAATAATGCAATCATTTTTTTTCTCATCCTTCTTTCAGTGCATTCACAGTGGAATTGTCCTAGGGATGTATCAGAATTACTAACACAACAGGTGGGCTGTTGTCCCATGGTTTACCTGATTCACTAATGTGCTCCCCAGTTTGCATAACATTTGAGGTAGGAAGCTGTAGAGGAGTGAAGGATGGTCTTGCCTGAGGCAATAGAGGACTAAGGAGCTGAAGCCTCCTGTCTGCTATGTAATTTCAGTGCAAGGCAGGCAAATCACTTTAAAGAGATTTTTCACAAGTGCTGCCTCAATATCCAGCTCGAGACTCTGGACTTTAATTTACAGAAGAACACGGTACTCACAGTTGCAATTTTAAGTGCACTTTCATTGTGGAACTGTATCAAGAACCATTTAAAGACAGTCTAAAAAATCATTTCCTACTTGACCTAGACTGGGTACCCAAAAATGCTTCTTCCCTTAATATCTGTCCACTTCTCTGTGAATGAGAAGGGGAAGACCCTCATCTTGTAGAAACACAAGAAAATAAATTAAGATTTTAAAGAAACCAGAAGAGCTCAAGAGATGTCCTTAGTGAAGTGCTTTAATAGAGGTCTGGGGCCACACACTGAACAAGTAAAAAGGCAGTGCATCAATCAGTTCATCTGTAATAAAGGACAGCTCATCCTGTGCACTGAATGAGGCACATGAAAAAGAACTGATAATCCAGGGCTCAAAGACTATGGTACACTGTCTTGTGGGCTGCTGTAACTCCACCATTTTGTAGCTTCTGAGTGTTTCTTTGTGCAGCTCTAAGGATGTTCCTTTGGCTTCATTTTTTGCATGGACAAATTTCAAGGTTGTTTCAAAAGCAGAAGAGTAACATAAATCAGTCATATGGTGACATAATCTTTATGTTCATAGTTGGAAATAGAAGATGTGTTGAATGGATGGAAAAGCTGATAATTCTGTTATAATCTTGTTTGTTCTGCTCTAAAATAAGCATGCTGTGCTTATGGATTTGGCTGAGAGTGGAGGAGTCTGAGGCACAGGAATATCAATTTGGGCACAAGTGGGAAATATATTAATGAACATAGAACTTTTGCTTGATCCTCTCAGGCTTGACTCCATCCACTACTTGTCTTGTTCTAGTCCCATTAATTCTTCACTCTATTCTTCACATAATCCACTCTCCCTTTGCTTCCATGCTTTTATTCCTCTAGTTTTCTCCCTGTAGTCCCTTCCTCACAGACCATCCTTATCCAACTTCTCTCCCCATTTCAGTTCCCACTCAGTAACTGTCTCCATACCATATCTGTACCCTTTTACCAGCCTTTTTATTAGGTAGTTTCTGTCCTCCTTTATATTGTTTTAGCACTAGTGCCACCTCTTTTTCCCTTTTTTTCTTTCCTCTATCACAGTGAGTAGTATTAGTCTGCACAGCCAGGCCCTCTCTCTCTCCACTCCAAACTCTAATCCCTGCTCTTTAATAATCTTCAAGTTTGTTTCTTTTTTCCTATCATATCTTTTTCTAGACTCAAGGTAAATTTTGCCCCCCTCTGCATCCAAATCCTGCTGATGCAACTCCCATGCTCCCCAGGAGCCATCAGAGGAGTGTGAAAAGTGATCACAAGGAAGAACACCAAGCCTGTCTCCCTGTCTTTACTGCAGTCCTATCAAAAAGAGCTACAGGCACAGGAAACTTTTCATACAATCAAACCAATGAAGGAGTTGCACTTGAAAGTTACCTCACTGAATTCAGATCTTAAGAGCATTCAAAAAAAAAATGTTATTGAAAGGGATGTATTGAAAAAAATTCCACGTCAAACATAAACAAAAAACCTGTGGAGCTGTTTTGAGTTTATGCTTCCAGCTTCATCCAATCTCTGCTATTCAAGACTAACAGAATGAGGGGAAGATCAACTCACTTCTGGTGTTTACATGGTAACCTTACACAGATAGCAGCAAACCAGTCATGTCAATTATCCATACAGGCTGTCCAGTGTACTCCTGAGAGCATGTAGCCATCACAAACTGGAGCTAGCACTGCATGCCTAAGCCTGCTTCAGCTGCCACATCAGGGAGAGTGTTGCAGGGCACAAGAGAGTTACTGGCTGTCTTCTAGTAATGTGGAAAGAGCCTACAAAAAAGAGGAAAATATGGTCAGTTCAATAAGGAAAGATCAAACCACCTGTGTAATGAAATATGAAAAATCAGATGGGATTCTTTATAGCTTTTCCTTCACAGTGATAAACCAGTGATACTGTTTGGACAAAGAATATTAAAGGACCTTCATGAGTTGGAAATTGTTTATGTGACTGAAAAGCCATTTGCATTAAACTGTGGCTGCAGATGAGGATGTAGATGGAAAGTCATCCTTGTTTCCCTTCTTTACAGAATCTGTTCAGTTTCTAGAAGCAGGTCCCTGAAGGGCAGGAGCACCTCTTTGTCAAGCCTGTGGCCTTCTCAGTATCCCAGCTCCCAAACTGGCTGCAGAGCTTTGTATAAAAGGCCTAAAATTGAAATCCAGTGTCTGAAAGTCTATTTAAAGTCTTTTAGTGGGATGAGACAGGCAATGGGTCAGTGTTTCTGAGATAAAACCTTAGGCATGAGGGCAGCAAGAAACAACTCATGGCCTCCTGAACCGATCTTTGATTTCTTTATTCCTTCTGAGGCAGGAATATTGTTTCCTTTTCCTAAGTCCTTATGAAACTACAGTCCAGACCTCTGGTAGAGGTCCTGGAGCTGAGTACCTTGGCAGAGACTTGCTGTATTCCAGATGCTGAATATAGAAAGTTCATGTAAAACTGGTCACATTTAGCCACTTGTTCAGTTAATCAAAGTGGAGAAAGCATCTTAACTTCAGCATATAATTGTTTGGAACAAGCTTCTGCACACTGACCACAAAGAGAGTAATTCCTTTACACGATGTTGCTTCATATCAGAGAAGTTATTAAAGTACAATGAAAAAGTCATAATAACTCTATTACTTTTACTTTTCCTTCTAGTAATATTTTCAGTATGATTTTGCTTTTTTTTCTTTAATATGTTTCTTAATTTCAAAAAAGTTTCCTTACTTTTTGTTTTTATTTTTCTTTCTGTTTGTATTTCCTTTTTTCCTTTATGTTGTTGTCTTCTTTGTATCTCTTCCCTTTTCTCTCATCATCACCCTTTCATCCCTGACCAGCAACAAGTACTAATTATTTTGGAGACAAAACATAATAGTTATTTCCAAATAAAAAAATATTTTAAAGTAAGTTCTGTCTAAGCAAGGACTGCAAGATTCATCTCTACTCTTCCTGTCCCTTCTGTATGATTTCTTTGTATTGTCTAATCCTATTTGTATTCTCTTTTGTCTTCTTTGTTTTCTCTTCATTCAATTCTACATCTTTATTCCTCCCTTTTTTCCATTTCATTTTCCTCTTCTGAAATGCATCCCTCTGCTCATTTCTTTAACTTTTCTACCATATGTTCTCTTAGTGGAAATCACTGGTTTCCCCTTGTGCTCTGAGACTTGTGACTCCATGAAGTTCCTTTCTTCCTCCCAAATTCATTTTACTGTCATCTGTTACTATGAAATTAAAATGCCTCCCATAAACAAATTATTCTTCATTTTTTTTTCCCCTGAGTTCCACTCCATTTTCCATTATCAATGTTTTGTCCTGCCTTTCTTATCCAATTTACTTTCCATTGGACCTCCTCAGCCAGCTATTTCTCCTCCTGTCTGACTGGGGAAATCATCCCCCTGTAATCCCTCCCATAGCAGAACTCTGTGCAACAGAAATTTGGTTCCTCCTTCAGGGTGCCCTGATTTCTCTGTAGCAGCTCTTTCCCCTAACTATTAAAATCACAGCATATTTTCACTCAACAACAAACTCACACAGGATTTTCAGGAGAATTCAAAAGTGGGAGAAGTATTCCCTTCAGTCAGAAAAAAACAGATTTCAATGCAGGAGAGCCTGTGGATTTAATTTATTCCACACTGCTCATCTATCTTCACCACCCACCAGGACAGCTGGTGGAATTTTAGCTGTCTTCCTTTTTGTTGAAAAGGAGAGTTTGTCTGTTTTGTTTCTTCCCATACCCTCTGAAATGGTCCCAGACAACCCTCTGACCTTTCTCCAGCACCCAGCAATTTCATAGGCAGCCACTGTTTTCTCGTGCAATAATGTAAACTTGGAGTCTTGAAATCCATTACTGTAGATCCCAAACACTTAGTGGGCTTGGTGTTCTCTATTTTCCTGTTGGCACTGGGTGGCCTTCCCTGGGATATCCACTTAATTGAAAAAGAACCAGCTTCTTTACTGTCTTCAATAAGCTACTCTTCCTAAATATGAATTACGCTATATATTCAACTGTTCTGAAAGCTCAGAACTTGTTAAAACAAAGTCCATAATCTCTCTGAATATGTTTATGTATATGCATATTTAGACCAGTCTAAGATTGTACTGATGGTTTTTTGATGCAACAGAATAAAACAGACCAATGATGATGTCAACAGAGTGGTCTTCATAGCACCATTTGTGTTTTAGAGTGGTGACAGAAGACAAGATCTGTGGATTTCAAAGGGCTTTGAACCCCACCCAAAGTAGTTCTTCCAATTTCAAACAAATGCTATTTCCCCTAGAGTTCAAGGTAAAACATTTCAGTTTTTCAGCCCATATGTTTGTACTTCTCAAAGATGCTATGAAAGAATGAAGCTTTTTTTCTCAACAGATATTCAACTGTATACTACATTCTACTCCCATATTACTGAAGGGCATCATAGGTGTTTTCTCATCTCAAGGAGAGCTCAGCCTAATATTTCCCTCATCCAAGTGCCACAGGCAGGAATAGTCTTTCCATGATGCTCACAGTGGCACCAGTGCCAGATCATTCTAGATCCAGCAGAACTTGGCAGAATTCCACAATAATTTCTCATCAAATCGTTTTCTCACTTCCCTTTTTATTCCTAACAGGAGTTGGGGAGGATTACAGGTGCCAGGTGCCATAGTTTGCTACTTTGGAAGTTCTCTGGAAACACCTGAATTGTCCTTTGTTACATTCCTAAAAGCCTTAGCCAGAGGTTTTAAAGTAGAAGAAGGAAAGAGGTGAGGAAAGTCACCATTTTGGTGTACTTTACTCAGGGGAGTTTTTGAGCCAGTATCATTTATGATATTTGTGTCTCTGAATTCAGAACTGGCATGCTAGATAGATTATGTGGCATAAGCAAGAAAATTACATGCTTCTAAAGGCAATTCCTTTATTAATTCAGTGGCCACTGTCACAGCACTTACTCCTAAAGCAAACAATATGCACCCTAGCTTTGTACTGAATGAATGCACGGGTGTGCAGGTGACCACAAGTACAGCAGTGGGAACAGCAGAGACGGTTCTGAGTGTGGAGTATCATTGAAACAAGGTTCAGCCTATGTGCATGTTTATCTGTATGCATAGTTCAATCAGGGTTCCCTGGCTGCATACACAAGAATTTAAAAAATATCATTGCCATTTGTGCTTCTTGCACTCAAGCAACAGAGTAAATTTATACATCAGAAAACCCTTTTCCCTCTGTCTATTATTGGACAAAAAGAAGTTTTCATAGGATGTTTCCATCATAAGGAAATTTTGCACCAGGCTTATAAACCCCTGAAAATAAACGCAACGCAGCTATAATGCTGATAAGCCCCCACTAGAGCCATACTAGCAGGAGCCATTCTCATATAGGGTTCATAATGGTAATGTAGTCTAGCACTGTCCTTGGACAACTGCTTACATTTACAGAAATTGAAGGGGTTGTTGTGCTGCAAACTTTTCACCTCAGAGTCTGAGGAATGAGGTGAAGAACAATAGAGATGTCTCACTGGGAGAATGGCTTCACTACATGCAGGATTGCACAACACTTTGAAATCTTCTACCATCCCAGTCCCATGCTGTCTCTGACTTGGCAAACACTTTCATTTAGTCAGGGATCAGTGGCTGGAGGGGGGGGAAGTTCCATTCTCCAGCTGTTGTGTCATTTCCCTTGATAAGTCCTAAATTGACCGAGTTATCCAGCTCCAGAGGAGCTTTTCTGTGGTAGATATGCTTTATTATGTGCCCTTTCAGGGACAAAGGCTTCTGTGTCAGTAAACTGCTATAGAGAGGAAGGACAGATTTATTCTCACAGCATCATAAGCATTATCTTCTGAGGGGCTAATGTAAAAGTACAAAAACTGTGCAGCATTACCATCCAAAACCAGTGTTGCTGCTCCTTGATTATGGACCTGATGGGAGGCAGAATAAAAACTTGAAAGGCTGCTTCTCAGAAGGGCATATTTTAAAAGAAAAATTTTAAATTAAGGAGGTTTCAAAGGCAGAATTTTTTTAGCCTTGTTCATTTGCTGGGTTATTTTGGACATTTATGTGGCAGTTTAGGTTGGGTATTGTGTAAAAGGCAAGAAATAATTGTGAATGTCCTTATTTGGCATTAACTTTAGACAGAGCACAAAGACTTGATTTCAAGTTAAAAATCCAAGCAGCTCATACAAACATATAGTCCTCCCCACAGACTGGAAATAAATATATTAATACCAACCATTGCACTATGTGATAAAAAGGGAAAACAGGGAACATGACTCCTCAGTCCAGAGAAGACTTTGCAAGGCATAGATGGCAGCGAGGAGCCCAGGCACACCCTCCCTCTGAGGCAAGCTGGCCTTTGTCAGAAGTTCAGCAAAGGCATATCTTTGAAAATCTTCCACCTGCAGGCAACTGCAGCCCAGTCAGCATCTTAGCAATCCAAACACACCTGACAAGGCAAGTCTGTTTCTGCTTGGGGAAGTAGAGAAAGGGGTCAATATTTAAAAAATTGTACTTGAAATTCTTGACAATGAAAATGGCAGTCAGCCTATCCCAATGATATGTGATTCAAAGAACTGACATGATTAAAAAATATCTCAACAGATCCTCAGACAGCCACTGGAGAGGTGGATGGGGTAAATCTGGAAGAAATACGAGAATTTGCCAAAGCTTTTAAAATCCGGCGCCTGTCCCTTGGCCTGACACAGACTCAAGTTGGCCAAGCCCTCAGTGCCACAGAAGGCCCAGCCTATAGCCAGTCTGCCATCTGCAGGTAACAAGTTACATCATAAACTCCTCTCCTCTCTTTGTCCTTAATAATGATCCATCTTATTGTGAAGAGCATGCTTGTGTTTGAGTCTCGTAACTTTAGAGTGTATTATATAACCTGATATTTAAATTAGCCAATAATGTTGTTATCTGACATAGAAATTGTTCCTATTGTGTATCTTTAGAGTGATTTTGGTCTCTTTTTTTCCCTCTCCTTTTCTAAACAAGTGAGAAACAATGTTCCTGGCATAGAGACTTAATTCCGTAGATGAGTTGGAGTTCCTGCTGATGCTGGATAAGCACCAGCTGACCCTCTTCATACTGTGCCATTTTCTACAGATAGGGTTACTGAACAAATATTTCATGGCTGCATCCCTGCTAAGTTAAAACCTGTATTACTGTGGTTAGCAATTCACATAGAGGATGTTAATGATGATTTACCTAGGCAACACAGAAGGGGAAAAAATAGCCTTCCTGCTATCTTGAAAACCAACAGCTATTCATCTTTTATCACCCAAATATTTACCAAAAAAAAAACCCCAGACAAACCCATGTATGCAAAGCAGAAGCAGAAATCTGTTCTGATCATAAGAAATAATAATACAGTCTTGACAGAGTTAAAGTAGAAGCAAACACCTTATATGCATGTATGTGTGTTACAGTAATCCCATGTTTATGCATGAGGTAACAAACACACTTAGGTAACAGCTTTTTCCTCTTGGGCAATGCTTTATAGTCCTTCTCCATCAGTGAAAGCCAAGAAACCAACTCTAAGCTCATTTAAGTGGATTTTGTTCTTGGTGATCCATGAAATGCTCTGTCTTTTTATCTGCTCTTTATACTTTTAATGTATTCCCCATAGAATGGAAGTGTACTTTTCCTGCAGTTAAAGACTAAGGTTATAAATAACATCAGTATGGGGTAGTGTGCTTGCAGCTCACATTTTGCTCAATGATTTTCCATAAAACCCATTGATTGTTGTTAAATACAAAAAGCTCCATAGGATCCTCTCACTTCTATGGTCTCCCCTACTGTTTTTTCTTATAAGATACCTCCCTGTAGAAAATAACCTTTATTCAGTCTATACAAGGATACTACTGCTGGGAAATTTGTTTCAAGACTTGTATGTCGTTATATCAAATATGTCCTGCAGTAACAACACTAACAAACAATGCCAATGATATGAATGCAATTGCTCCCTCTTGCTAAGGATTAATTTTGATTTTGTTTTTTTTTTTTTTATTATTTCTTTGTGGTCAGTTGGTAAAGAGTGCCTAAAATGGGTGGAGTGTTTAGCAACTGACAGTTTTTCATAGCCTTAAATTGCTGTTTATCATTCTACACTTTAAAATGACACACTGTGGTTTCCTTTACTTTTGCCTAGTTTACTGTCTTTTCATTTCCTCCATCACCTCACACTTTGAGAAAACACTGGGGATGATGAGACCTTTTACAGTAGGCTCCTTGGAGGGGCAAGCTGCTCAGAACATGAGATTGGGTGCAAGAGCTTGTCCCAAATATTTGCAAGATTCCAGGTTTTTTTAATTTCCTTTGCCAGACTCAGATGGACACCATTTTGGGGTGTAGTTATATACTATGACCGTGCATTTTTTGTTAAGCTGCTTCAGTGGCAGCACATGTTCCTCAGAAATAATAGATTTAAATTTTTTTCAGTTGTAACAAAGGAGTTTCAGTATGAACTCCATGTCAGTGGAAGGGGCAATGAGGCACACAGTTTGAACAACCAACTCCAATAGAAAAGTAGAATCTCCTGGTGGCTTGTGCAGGCCATTTGACCAATATACCACCT